>NC_077238.1:58894756-59067256 GCF_947179165.1 Solanum dulcamara | reverse complement strand
AAAGATATCCTACCTTTGCAGATATAAAAATAAATAATAATTATTTATGGAAGTTTAGAAAACACTTAAAAGATACCCAAAATGGTAAAAAAATGCAAAAGATTGTTACGTTTAATGTTAAAAGATAACAATGAAGAAACAAAAGATTCTATTATTAGGACAAAACAAATTTTAGAAGATTACGACGATGTCATAAAAGGACTAACGGATAATATAAAACTTATTAAAATTGAGATTGAAACTCATCCTTCAAGTATAGGATAATTAAAGGACAGTCCTCCTTCGCAGAGATAAGGGTAGATAACCGATTATATTGGACATCTCAAAGAAGTTTACAAAATGCTAAGATAAAAGACGAGACTCTTAAAAGATATTCACAAAGATTAGATCCTATCATGCCCGAACAGATAAAGAAAGTACAAGAAAAAATACTTGCTAATAATGAAGATATAATAAATGAAAAATATAATATAAATTTACTAAGAAACTATTATTTCAAAAGTCAGATAGCTAGTTTAGGATAAAATAGAAAATAAATCCAATTATAAATTACTTAATGAAGAAGATCATCTAAAAATAGAACAAGATTTGTACGAAATACAAAAAACGATAATTTACTTTGGAAATTTAATAGTTAAAGAAGTTCAAACTTTGAAAGATATACGAAATCAAAAAGAAATAAATGTTGATAAAGAACCTATAAATAAAACCTTAGATATTATAGGATCCCATATTTCGAAAATAAAAATACCAAAAGGATATGGAGGAAATAATCTAAAATGGTAAGCTCCGATTCAGAAAATTTAGAAATAGATCGCCTTATAATAAATATAAAAGGAACCCAGTTAAAAATGAAGGCGATATGATTAATTTAAAAATGGATACCATCAAACCAGGAGAAGTAGATTTTAATCCTAATATTACTGAGCTCCCTACGCAGGCTGAAACCAGCCGAACAAGTTTTAATAGACCACTAGGGCTTATGCAGGTACAAATGCTGCATTAAGAACAAAAGATAGTCACACGCCCGTAGGATCAATGAGAAGTGAAGCGATTAATCCGTTTGGAATATATCTAGATTTAGATTGCATTAATAATACTGAAGAAACTATAGATAAATGAGAAACCTCTTTAAGAATAGCAGTAACAAAAAAAATGGATTATGACACTACTAAATATTTTATAGAACGAAGTCTATTAAATAGTGTGTTAAGATTTTGGCAAAACTTAAATGATGCCACTAGAAATGATATTTTTGGTGCCGATGATAATATTGCTAATTTAATTACAAGAGCTACTGAAGCTATAAGATTAGAATTTGCCGGAGAAGGTAATATTTTAAAAGACCCTGCAACGATTAAAAAATACGAAATTGCTTTGTTATGATTACAATTATGTGATATGTGTGAAATAGATAAATATATTTTTGTCTTTCAAGATTATTATTACTATGTTTATAACAGAGTTAAAAATACAGAAATGTATTTACCGATGTTTTTAACTAAGATACCAGACCCTTGGGGTAAAAAGTTAATAGATACTTATAATCCAGAACAACTGATACTTTAGGAAAAAGAATAACTCATTTAAAAGATGAGCGTAGTACATGGTGTGCAGATACCATATTAGCTAAAACAACAAAAAGATTAAGAAAGAAAGTAAGTCTATGTTGTGATAATCCTAAAATGCCTATAATGATTGGATGTGAAAGTCCCTATTATTACAAAAAGATTAAAAGAAAATATAAGAAAAAGAAACTCTTTAAGAAAAAATATTTTAAAAAGAGAAAGACTAGATATTACAAAAAGAAAGGATATACACGATATCAAAAACCTTTTTACAAAAGAAATAATAAAAGAAAAAAAACCATAAGAATGCAGATGTTACTACTGCAAAGAGATAGGACATTATGCCAATAGATGCCCAAAGAAATTTGCTAATAATAACAAGAAAATAGAAATCAATGAAGATATCGAAGAAATGATAAATTTAGAAAAATTTATACAACTAAATAATTTTGAAGAAGTTGAATCAGACGATACAATATTTATATTAACTGATACAGATTGTTATTCTTCGTCAGAAGAAGACACTCAAAATGAATAATGAAATAGAAACTGATATAATAAAAGAAACGATAGAACAAGTTGGAGAATATAAACAAAATATTTTTATTGATAAAAGAAAATTAAAACAAATACAAAAAGAAAAGTTTTCTTTAACTAACTACTCAGAATTTGACGTAAATATACTTGATAGATTTGGATTAAGAAAAAGACAACATTATTTATTTTATGGATTAAATATCCAAGAAAGAGCGTTAGAAGTTTCTGTTACTTCTAATAAAATAATGATTCCTTTATTATCAAAAAAAGATATTCAAGATAAATTATGAAAAATAAAAACAGAAGTTCGAAATACTCTAGGATGGATACATATAGGAACAATCCAGATAATAATAAAATCCATATTTAAAGAAGGATTAGATACCCAATAGATTTAGCTATTATAGATAATAGGATAATAAATAGGAAAGAAGCCTGCTTAGGAATACTATGAGGAAATTTACAATATGGAAAGATTAAATTTAATGTTTATCCTAGAATTTTATACCATCTTCTAGATAAAGACTTTGATAAAACATTAAGCTTAGTACAAGATTTTTAAAAGAAAAGATTTCTTTCATAAATACAATAGACCCTATTCGATAACATATGTAATCTCATATGCTATTTCTAATACACATTATTTTGATTGCTTTGCCATAAAAGAGACAATAGATTATCCCCATTTATTTGAGAAAGTCAGTCAGATACAAATGCCTAGTATAATACAGATACAAGAAATAGAAGATACACCATTAGATTTACATTTACAATCTAAACCTTTGTACAATGAACAAGATTCCACATATCGATTATCCTTTGAGAAAACTCGAGTCATAAACCCTACAGTGATGATAAGAAGAACACAATCAGAAAAAGTTAGACAACCTATCTTAGAAGCAAAAAAAGATGAAATAAAAAATTATACGATAAAAGAAGAATATTTTAATGGTATACACTTATTCCCATCAACATCCTATTAGATACAGGAACTAGTGGAAATTACATTAGCATTAGGTTATGTAACCATCTTCAACAATATAAACTAAAAGATAATCATCTTTATACTGATTTTAATGGAAAAAGACATGAAATAACAAACATGATAGAAACCATTTTAAAATTCAAAGATAACACTGTACCTATAAAACTATTGGTTGAACCAGAAGGAAATAATGATATGTTAGAAATACTGCTAGGAACCACCTTCCTAGATAGTGTAAAGCCATATGATATACTTGATCATGGTATCAAGATTACTTACGACGATAAGACAATTTTCACTAGCCTAAAAAATAAAATCATACGAGACTCCCAAAGTAAAGTCAAGCCACTGCTAAACACAATAAACAGACAACAATGAAATTATCCCAAAATCTAGTGTCATAAGTATAAAGAACATCTAATACAAGGTTTGAGTCTAAAGATACAATGTAAGTCTCTGAATAATACAAAAGACTAAGAAATATAGATAGACTAGTGACAATCCAAATCCTGAGACCTCACCACTAATCTGTGAATACACAATCCACTAGAATGTCAGCTTCCACGTGAGGTACCCTGACAAGTATCTCCATAAAAAATGGACACAGAAGTAGGGATGAGTACAATCCATATGTACTTAGTAGGTTTTAGCCTACTGAGTATACGGAATTAATCAAACCCATGAAATAAACTAAGGAATGCTTTCACCTGCATACAGAAAAGTCCACTTCGGCATCAATGCCTCTAGTTTATATATAATGACGCGAGTAAAGTAAACACATAATATCAACTCATTATCACAATTAACCAAATAAGTCAAATAGTACATATATCGATGCAATGCAATGCAATATGATGATGTAATGATGTGGTGGTACGGTGGAATCAAGACTGTCGCACAGCCTGTCGTATACACTTGCTGAGCTGTGCTACCAAGCAGGACCCATGAGGATCTCACAGACCATATACCTTAATCACAGTATCTCATTATCCTTGCCACCTCCTCGTGGTCAAGGGATCACAATGTATCCACTACCTTGCCATAAAACTGCCTCGGTCAGAGACTCAAGATACAAAGGTTTAAATGTGTTTCATTTTCTTTCTCAAAATAATTTTCCATATTTCTTAACTTCTCATGTTTCATGATATGATGAATGAGGATGAATGCATCAAAACACATATGACATGGAAGCAATATTCAACTCAATATGTAGTATAAGGTTCAAAGTTCTCAAAACTTAACCTGCACATAATATTCACCCTCAATAAATAGCAATATGAAGGAAATATTTCAATATAACTGTTCATCCCTTTCTTAACAATATTTCAATACTCAGACATGCTCAAAACCCCCAACTCAACCCCTCAGGTGGGAATCACAAGTCAAATAATATCATCAAGCCTCTCTCACAGGCAAATAATGAATCACATGTTCTCAAAGATAATAAGATAACGAATAAGACCCCACATGGGTTATGTAATACAAATAAGCCTCCACATGGCAACACATTAATAAATAATCCCCCACACGGGCATCACAATATATATAACATTCTCAACTCACACTACAATCCAATCCTAAAGTCTATAATATATGAATGACTAATTACCCCATCTCAGTCTCAAAGAAGGATAGCCAAACCTACCTCAATTGCTGAAATCGACTCGAACACCTCCACCGAAAAAGCAACTCTCTAATTCAACACTCGAAATGATAAAACACTATCAATAATGAAACATACATATCACAAGGAGTCCAATGACACCCATATTGATAGATTTCAAAATCGAGGGCAAAATAATCCAAAAATTAATTTTTTTTGAAAAGGGTTAAATCTGGATTTTATTTGAAAATTGTGTTCTACCCATCGAGTAGAGTTCGTGGCCGAAAAACCCATTAAAATCGAGCAAGAATCGAGTTCCAAATCATGAAAATATAATTTTCTAACTTGGCAGAAAACCCCATAAGCCACCTTTGAAATCTTGATTTAAAGATGTTTTGACAGATAATAATTACAAAGATTGGTAAAGGATAATCTCATGAAGAATCATTAAAAACAGAGCTAAGATGACCAAGAAACAATCCTTCAAAATCCATTGAAATTCCAACTCGAAAATGATAAAAGCAGCGGCTAGATTAGCAAATTTACCGCACAAGAAGCTCCTAATCAAGTTTCTGAGATCACCACTGGATTCCTACGGAAAAACTACACAGTTTAGAGATTTGAATCACTGAATTCGAATCTAAGATGACCAAGAAATCATCTTCCAAAGTTTATAAAAATCTGAATCCAAAAATGGTCGAGGCAATATCTAAAACATGAAATCTTACCTCCAACGAAGCTTCTAATCAAGATTCCAAGCTCACCAATGGATTCACCATGAAATTTTGTTGAAGATAACCTCTTTAATAGCCAGATTTGGACTTGAAAAAGCTCAAAAAATTGAGGTTCAAAGTTGAGAAAAAAACTGAAAAAAATCTGCACTATGCACCAGATTTTCAGCTTTTAGACCAATTTTCATATTTTGGAATTGTTGGAATCAACAAAATTTTGTTCCGAAACCCGTAGCTTCGATTGGTACCGAAAATTACTTTTTCACCTCTTAACTCTATAAAACTCAAGAATTTGCACAATTTACAAACCATTAAGATTTTGATCTTTTCAACTACACAAACCAATCAAATAATATTCGAGGGCACTAACGATAGGGGTAAAATTATAATTTCACACAATTTTTTAAAAAATGACCCTCAAGGTCGTTACAGAGGAGTATATTTTAAGAAAAATAAGAATAGTTGGGTGATATTATGGTTCTAAAAGAAACAAAAGTGATATAACAGAGAAAATTTCCAAACATGGTTGTCTCTGTAAGGAATTTACTCATTCGTGTTAGTATTTCCCTAGTGGCCATGAATTTACCTAGATTGCATGTTAACTTGCTTGGTTTACTGTTACTACTTTTTTATGATGTTTAAAGGGGGAAGATGTATTGATAACAAGTGAGATAGTTCAGATCAAGGGATATGGTCCTTGTGACGGGGGAAGCATGTTGATAGAGGGAATGTTTTACAAGCAGAAGATATGGTAATAGTTTCTCATCATCAAAATTAGGGAAAATATATTCAAGAACCCACAAACCAGCACGGGCAAGATTCACATAGATCAACATAGCCTATATTCTTACAGATTTTATATTTACACTTCAAGTTTGTGCCATTACAAGGTATTAAAATTTGTGAGAAATGACAGCTTACAAAGAGAGGCCACCAGCAAAGTCGAGGGCTTTATGGTCAGATTGATGGACATAGCAAAGCACCGAATGTTGGACTACAAGAGAGGAAGATTGGGAGAAACGAACCTCTTGAAAGCTCATATGGTTGCTATTGACGAATCTCCTCTGCGAGTCCATCTGGAACTTGAATCGGATCTCATACCTGAGGATCAAAAAGGCAATTATGAACTGAAAAGAGTTAAACAAGAAAATAGGGAGATAAAAGAACCTGAAGAGCATGTATCATCAACCAACAATGGAAGAAATTGGGAGTTCACAAAGGGGGAAAACATGGAAGAGGCGGAGTAGGAAACAAGGGATAATTTTGGAAAGAGCTCAATGAGATATACGTGTATTGATAGAGAATTAACAGTCACTTGGGCTGAACATTTAATTTATTTTTGTTTTTGGGCAGTTTGGGTCTATTTTTGTTATTGTTTTGTGGATTTCCCTTTTTGCTTATTTGAATGAATAAAAGAGCCCTGAGCTCAAATTTAATTAAAAAAAAGGGAAAATATTGTATTTTAGGTTTGGATGAATTACCAAACTATATAGCAAAGGGACCTAGTTAAAGGACCTGTGTAATATCTCATAAATTGTATGCTAAGATCCGAACCATTTTCTATAAGCGTATAGGCCCATAACGGTGATTCACCATGGTGCATAGGTTTGAAGGCATATTCTTTAGTATGTAAAGAGTTTTGGAGATGAAGTAAGTTCTCAAGAACCCTCTAACACAAAGTTGAGTTGAAAGCTTCCTTAATGATTGAGTTTCGGTGCAATATTTTACTTGGGTCAACTTCAAAATAATCATATCTCTCAGCATATAAAGAGTTACATGGTTCATAATCTATCAAATTAAATGTCTATGAGTCTTCTTTCCAATGCCACCAAGATTGCGTCAAACCAAGATCTGAGTCAAAAGTTATGATCATCCTGATATTCTATCTTGGACATGCATTTTATTGGCGATGAACAATCCGGAACCGGCATAACGTCGATCTATTGCTGGTTGAGGAAAAATTGAGAGGTTTTTTTGTCGAACATGCATTTCACTGGCGTTGAACAATGTTGGATAGACATTTCTGTCACTACCCAAGCTAGGACCTAGATGTGACACGATGATTGGAATCCTAAAGGACTCTACCCAAGCCTCTTAGCATACATAGCATGACAATTCAAGAATGAAATAAAAGATAAACTTGAAATGTGGAAATAGTTTCAAAAAATAGAATCTTGATATATGAGGATTGAACAACAATGATAGAAATAAACTAAGCATACTCATCAAGTCTAGACATGCCTCTACTAACTTTAGACGAGACATAGAACAAGCCCTAGCTCACCAAAACATATTGCAAGTAAGGTAGTCTAAACATAAAGAAATAAAATGACATGTTCACCCTCAAATAATGAGGACTCACCAAGATCTAACTCTGAGTAGATCACTAATTAGCCACGTGCGGGAGGATCAAAATCGGACCCTACATTATGATACAATGTAGGCAAAAATATGTGTTGGTAAAGGAATTATACAAAGTATGTGAGAAATATGAATAATCATGAATAAACGGACATAATAAGTATGATAAACATGAAAATGAGATGCATGACCAAAATACCTTGAAAAGCATGAAGTAGAATCATGAAAATATTTAATAAGGTCAATGAATCATAAAAACATCATTTAAGAGATTATAAGAAAACATAGCCATTTTGTGGGATATTAATCTTAGCCGACATTAAGAACTTTTGATCTACTAATGGACTCCTCTTAAGTCCTAGTGCAAATTATGTTCCCTTTTTGATGACAAAATTTGAAAGAGTCGCATCGTTTGAAATATGATCTTTAAACACACCATCACCTCAAAATTAAGGCATAACCAACAAAATTAGGGTAAAGTAGGAAGTCTGGATGAGTTTATTAAGGATGACTCAATTGTACTATCTGGAGTATGAAAGAGTGAGAAGTATTTCCTAAATATATCATATCCTCCCGTTACAAGTGTGACACACTACACACTTATAAAAAGGAATCTAACCATACAGTTTCATAGAAATTCTAGGACACTTGAACCTTTGACTCTGATATCAAGTTTGACATGACCCGAGACCCATCCTAGGCGTGGCATGGCACTCGAAACACTATTGGTTCGAGAGCACCAATCAACCTCCTTAATCCAGATAATCCAATACAAATATCGATTTAAATAACAATGGAGAAGATAAGTACTATTTCAATTAATATTTAAAATAATTCAAAAGAGGAAAACCAGTTGGACCCTTACTAAGAAAACCAAATCCAACTAACCATAGGTCCATGAAACCTCTACTAACAGAATAACAGTATCTACGTCGGGACATGGTCCCCCGACATACCATGAAAACCAAAGGAAATAGTGATAAAAGAAGAGTCCACTTTATAGAAGATGGAAAGTTAACCACAATGATAACTGATGTCCCTAAATGATGGCTACTGTCCGGAATCACAAATATGTGTCTGCGATCCTACATCATTCCATGATGTAGCATTCAAGGACGGTCAATACGATGAAAACAGGTATGCAATCCGTGGAAGGGATGAAACAGTAACATACATATTTAATACAACCATAAAGGAAATGCAAAATCATAACTATAGACCCAAAGCATTTAGAGATAGACCTTTCAAAAATCATTAATCCTGAGTAGGGTAGTGTTCACTACCATATAGTGACCCATTTCTATATAGATCTGGCCCCCGCCAGGTCGATGGCCCCAATACATGTATGCCATATAAATTGAGAAATATAAAAATATAGTGAACCAGACTATCCCAAAGAAAAGGCTATAGAGGTTTTTCTAATTAACAATATGCAATAGTAATCCATAATTCAGGACAAGGACCTCCCACATCGAAAAACACGATTTTGGGTGATGAGTCACAAGGATTTTACACCTTCTCAGTGATACTATCAAATTCCCTTAACTCTCATTAAAACCTTTACAAGTTTCATTTATCTAGAATTATCTTAATAAACCATATTTCCATTGGTATAGTCATACCAAGACTTGCAAGCCATTGTAACCATGTCAAATTGTATAATTAAACATTCAAAACTCTTAACTCGGCCTTTGAAAACCAAAGATTCATTTATGATAAAGCATTTTATTCAATGCCATCATCCAAATCTTTTTAAGTTATAAGATAACATATAATATTGTCATGACCCAAGCTAGGACCTAGGCGGGATATGACGATTAGAAAAGGGAGGCTACCTTGTCAGGGTATACTCCGTCATGCCTAAGTGGATCCACTAAGCTACTAAGGAATCAAGCCTCAACTATCGCGTGACCCTTTTTTAATGAATCAAGCCTTTATTAATAGGTGATCTTTCTTCCTATGGTAGCATGTATTTAGGTACTAAAGGTTGCTACTATAATTTTCGTGGGTAGCTACAATGTCTATCGGACCAAATCCCATCTTATAATCCTCACAGTGCTAAGTCTTTATCCCAGCGGAACTTTCATCAAAACATAGTCATTAAATTTATTAGGAAAGATAATAATAGGTATCAATCCAACTTTATAACGATAACATAAGATTAACTCATCTATCAACTTTCTCATTGTAAAATAATAAAAATAGCTCTTAACTTGCCTGATTCATAAAGAATTCATGAGTTGGTGAGAATTGTCCTTATCACCTCTTTTAAACATGATTGTGCAAGAATTGTCCTTATTGCACCATAAGTTTGCTTATAGCATCATTGAAACGTCATTCATAACTTCTTTGCTTAAACCATCTTTGAACATCATTCATAAAGCTTTCATTGAAATAACTTGAACATCATGATCATAATTCATAAATCATGCTTGAAACTAACATATAACATATGTCTTTGAAATTCATCTTGAAATCATACAATGTAATGTGAATTATACATAATTAAGCTAATAACATTGAAATATATCATAATTAAGAAGACCCAATAAAAATCATGAAATTAGGGCTTTTAGAAGAAGAAATTATAAGAGATTCTGAGAAGAAATATTTGGGATTCCGTCGTTAAAAGAGCCCAAGTATGAACACCCACATATATTGACCTTTAGAAGTCTTAAATTGCAAAGAATTGAAGCTTGACCTTGAATAAATCCTCAGAATTTGCTTGAGGAAGAAGGAGACTTAGAGAGCATACTTTTAGAGAGAAGATTTTGATTTAGAGTGTTAGGGTGAGAATGAGAGGGTTAGGAGGGCTTAGGGTAGTTATAGGTTAGAATAAACTCCCAAAAATCATCCACATTCATTAATGAAAATATAGGGAATGATCAAACTACCCCTAACTTAAAATTGAAACTGCAACTGTACAGAGGACCCACCACAGTCTGTGTACCTCACCACGACCCGTGGTGGTTGATCGTGGTGTCTGCCTTCAACTCTGAAAAAATTGGGGTTCTGAGGGGTGACCTTAACGTTGGTCACCATGGCACGTGGTGTCTTCTTGTGGTAGTCACACTTAACAGAGGCTTGAGGAATTGGGGCTTCACGGACCATACCATGGCTCGTGGTTCTCACCATGGGCTGTGAATCCATCCATGGTCCTTCCTCCACCTCTTCCCCTATCACCAGTGGTCTTCACGGGTGCTCTCTACAACTCATGAAGAGCACCACGGCTCGTGGAGGGCTTCCTGGAGAGACACCTGGTGCCAAAAGATGGGTTTTTTTCTAAGAAACTTCCTTTGGACCTCGATTTTCCGACTTTCCAACTTTTGAGGTCTTACAAAAATACAATATCGTTAACACTTAACTGGGATGAAAAATTACCCTTAACTCATCATTTTAAACCAAAATGTTTGAAAGACTCAAATATTTCCAAATCTGTTATTCTTACCGAAATATCCTTTCCAAAATCATATGACGCGATTTACCCATTCAAAACCAATAATTGAAGTTCTGAAATCATAATAAAGTAATATGAACACAATTAACAAGAGAGGAACATTTGTAATCAATTTTCATGAAATCGTCTCTCAAGTCTAACCTCAATTCGTAATTCAGAAAATATAAAAAATAAAATATGAACCTTGTATGAGTAGTTTCAAGTAGCGAGTGTTCAAACATTCCTTTTGATGAAGAACTTAGAAAAGGGATATTGAGAATTAACCTTGGATCTTGCTTCTTGAAGAGTAGAGAAGAAGAGGAGAAGAGTTTGTCATAACTTATCCAATCTCATTGAATTTGGAATTTTGGGGGGAATTAATAGTCATGGGTTAGGGTTATGGGATGAGAAAAAGACTAAAACACCCATCTTAAAACTAGAAAAAAGAAGAATTTTGGAGAAAGTGCGCGTTCGGGCGGCCTTATCAATAGCACTGGTCTTGCCGCACGGTCTTGCATCTGACGTCTTCTTTGTGAGGTGGATCTCGCTAGTACCCAATAAAATGGACATAACTTTTAGCGCACAACTTGGATTGATAAACTGTCAAAGGAGTTAGAAAGAAGACTTGAAGACCTTTCATTAGGTTTGTATTAGGCCATAGAACACTTTATATGCTAGGAGTCCCTTTTGACTTTAATTCATATTCAAAGATTTTTCTACAGTGAGGAATTATTTTCAAACCTATGCAACATTAGAAATCATTAGATTTGGGATATATACACATTTAAATAATGACTCGGGTCATAGTTTAAAATTTTGGGGTGTTACAACACCATTAGAGATCTTGAGAAAATCTTTGTATTCCTAGAGATGAAGGTGTTATATGTATTAGAAACATGTATGACATTTCTAAAATCTTGTCCATTAGAAGAAAGTGGAAATTTAGAACCAATCAATCTCTCCGGGCTGATGTTATGAAAATTAAGTATTTCCATAGAGTTCATCCAACGATTCAAGCTTTAGATCTCTGATAATTCACAACCTTGAAAGTTAATGGTCATTTCTAGACAGGTTGTGGAACCTAACATTTTCTGAAAAAATATAGTGATAGTTGTAACATGTGGTGGAATAATTCGTGCGAAAAAAAGCCACTAGCTATTTTATGCCAAGACTGTGTGCATATTAACAACGCCAAGGTTATGGTTTATATTGATGGTGATAACTGGAAAATGGATAAATTAAGGGCAGATCTCCCTGAACATATTGTCCTATATATTGCTAACATTCCTATTCGAGATTCTAATGATAATGACTATGCAATTTGGAACATAACTCAGAATGACCAATATTGAAAGAATTACGTAACAGGAACAAGATTATGTACCTGGTACCAATAGCGGAAGATCAACGATACCTTTGTTGTAGATTCGCTCCAAATCCGAACGGCCACTAGATTGACTCTGTCGCTCAAGGAAAACATAGTGCAATTCACACACTAAGAGTCTCTTTAGTGTGTAGATTGATTTGTATAAAAATTAGGATAGTTTTTCTTTTCAGTTTCTCTCTTGATTCCTTTATTTAACCTTTTCAGTTTCTCTCCTTTTACTCACGTACTATTTTTCCACGTACTTAAAAAGATACTCCTAATAGGAGTCTTTCAAGGAGAGGTTGGGTAGTTACTTTGTTACTTTTCCCTATTATCCTTTAAAAGGATTATCCATTTAATTAATTAATTAATTAATTAAATTAGATCCAGTGAGGCAGAATTGGATCGGGTTGGGTCAGTCCACATGAGCGACCCACAACACAAAACTTACATCTCCCACTTTGCTCATGATGGACAAGACCCAAGCCAACACAATATCAATCATACACACAATTTATATGACAAATAGTTCGTGCGATCTGTGATCATTAAAAGCTTACCTTCAAGGTTTTACAAGTTCCACATAGGAATCTAATAACATATGGAAAGATTCACTATTAATATGACGACATCATTATTCACAATACCCAAGACTTCACTACTTCAGTAGTTACTCATGCGATCCCTTATTCTCTTTAAAAGGTGAACTCGAGTTCAAGTTTAACTTTATATACACAATTACACTCAACATCTATATGGTAAGTGTAATAGCCGGCTTGTGTACACAAGTCAGTGATTTTAATATAATCATCTTCTCTTTCTATTGAAATTTATTTGTTCCAAATCATCTGCTTTTCTAGACATGCACTACACTGTCAAATTATTCTTGGCTATCAGTGACATGCTAAAGTAGCAAGATTAATTAAAATTTCAAAAAACAGTAAAAGGTCAAAGGGTATTCCAATGAAAAGTTAATTTTAACTTTTCAAGGTGTCACACAATGATCTCTTAACACACGTGGTATGAACAATGTGGTACGATGCTCTCACATTATTCTGGTGCATGTGTCTCATTTATTTTAATTATCCAACATCATACAAACCTTGGTCTTAGACACTTCTTAATATCTAAACTGAGTTTATCTCTTCATTGATCCTCAAACTCATTTTCTTAGAGAGACTCTTGTATGGTTTATAAAATAAGTCATAGCATGACAATGAAAAATATCTCTTCATGTTTTCTGACGTAAGAGGCAATTTCTCGTGTGAGAGAGCTAATCTCACAAATTGTTCGACACCTTTTATTTATAAAACATTATCACATGCATATAAGATATGAATATAAATTCATATAGTCTTATATAGATGAGAATATTATAACAATCAAGTTATTTTACAATACATAAATATCATCATATCCTATGGATTCCTGCAGACTTAACATGTTTCTCTAGCAAGTCTCTAGATATGGCCTTTGTAAAAGGATCGGCTATCATTTCACGAGTATGAATGTATTGTAAATATACTTTTGCACTTGCTACTATGTCTCTCACAAAGTTATACATGATGTCAATGTGTTTGGTTTTACTGTGATACTTAGGATCCTTCGTATATGCGATAGTCACCTCATTGTCACTATACAAAATCAAGGGACCCTTAGAATTCTTTGCATTATTCAAATGCTCAAAGAATCTCTTTAATCAAACAACTTCTTATGGTATAGATGCACAAGCTACAAATTCAGATTCCATGGTTGAAAGAGTTGTGCAAGTTTATTTCTTACTTTTCCATGAAACAACACCATCATTAATTAAGAAAGCATAACCTGAGGTTGATTTTCTTTCATTCCGGTCACCAGCCCAATCAATATCTTTGTAACCTCTCAGGAGTAAATCAGATCCACTATAGCATAGTGAATAATCTGCAGTTCTCTTCAAATATCGAAATATTCTCTTCACTGCCTTCCAATGATTTGTTCCGACATTAGATTGATACCTGCTAACCTGACCTACGACATAACAAATTTTTAGATGAGTACACATCATAGAGTACATCAGACTCTCGATAGCATTATAATATGGAACTCGAGACATGACTTCCTTTTCTTTTTTAGTATTTGGACACATTTCAAGGCTTAAATACCTCTTTCTATTGGAGTATCCATACTCTTTCAACTATTCATTCAAAAACGTTCTTATATTTTCTTTACGCATGTTTCTTGAGATAAACTCAAAAAATTCTTGGAAGGATCTCTTTGGATTTTAACACCCAATATATAATCTGCTTCACCCATATCTTTCATGTCAAATGACTTTAAAATCCATGACTTCACAGGATTTACATACTCCAAATTATTTTTGGCTAATAAAATATCATCCATGTAAAGAGAAAGAATTATAAATTTTTCATTGAACTTTTTCACATAGATGCTATGGTCTTCAACGATCATGGTGAAATCAAATGAAATCACGTCCTTATGAAATCTTAAGTACCACTGCTTTGAAGATCGCTTTTGTCCATAAGTTGATCTCTTCAATTTACAAACATTCTTTTCTTGGACTTTAACAACGAAACCTACAGGTTGTTCCATGTAGATTTCTTCTTTTAGTTCTCCATTGAGAAAAGCGGTCTTCATATCCATTTGTTGTAATTTTAGATCTAAATGTGCAACTATAGAAAGTAATCCTATAGAGGTAAACTTTACAACTGGTGAAAGGTTTTCTCATAATCTATTCCAGCTTCTTGAGTAAAACATTTTACCACTAATCGTGCTTTGTATCTTTTTATTGACCCATTCAATTTGTGCTTAACTTTAAGAATCAATTTATTCTTAATAGCTCTGCCTCCCTGAGGAAGGTCAACTAGATTCCAACCTTTGTTGGTTTTCATGGACTCTAATTCTTCTTTCATCACTTTTAACCATTCATCCTTTTTAGGGCTTGATAAAGCCTCAACCACAGAATTAGGTTCATCCAATTCTATGGGAGATACCAAAAAATGATAATCTGCAATCTCATAAGATAGTTAAGGTACACCTTTTGTTGTACTCTTACGTAATCGAAGTTCAGATTCCTCTAAAGGATTTTGGGATTAAAAACTCCCACTTGGACCAAGAGCCATTTCTTGATCCATTGATCAATAAAGTATGTCTGACGATATTATCTGATAATCTAAATTCGACATTTCGTAGAGAGGCTCACCTTCATTTATTATACCTTTTTTGGGAAAATCATTTCCCAAAAATCGGACATATCGTGATACTATTTCAGTAATACTTCCATCCTCTAATTCATCAATGAACACATACCCTTTGGACCATTTTGAGTATCTAATAAAGATACATTTCTTTCCTTTTGGACTTAGTTTACCAAACTCACCAAAATGATCTTTAATATATACAACACAACCCAAAGGTCATAGATCATTTAGATTTATTTAATGACCAGTCCAAAGCTTATAAGGGGTGAAAGATATTGATTTGGAAGGTACTTTAGTCAATATGTAGGACGCAATCAATAATGCATCTCCTTAGAAAGAGATAGATAAATTCGCCTGCGCCATCATTGATTTTTTCTTGTCCAATAGTTTTATACTCCTTCTTTTAGCTACATCATTTTGTTGAGGTGTCTAAGGAGTAGTTAACTGTTTGATAATTTTGTTTTTAGTACATAATTCTTTAAATTACTTTGACAAATATTCACGTCCTTGGTCGGGTCTTAAAACCTTTATAGTTTATTTTTTTATTTTAACAACCCTTGAGGGGGTTAGGGGCTGAGCAAACCCCCCAAACCTTAACATAAATAAAAATAAGCAAAATACAAGGAGGGGGACATAAAACCTTACCTCTGACCCTATAGTGGTTCATAAGTGAACTAACCTACTAAGGTCGGTCGACTCATCCCCAATACTAAGAAAACGTAAACCTAAATAGTATTCACCTAAACGAGAGGATTCCTCTCGATATAAAATATCTAAGCAAATATAGATAAGGGAGACTCTCCCCTTACACTTGTAAAAAAGAAACTTGCACTAGTCCTATTCAAAAAGCTATAAACTTAACTAGAAAATTGCTAGATTGAAAAGGGTAAGGGAGAACAAAAGGGGTATAGAGGGAATCCATACCATATGACCATAGAACAAAATTCATGGGGGCTTTTTAATTCTATTCAACTTTCTTCTCCTGAAGCTTGCCATATCCAGTTTCTCCAACATGCAATGGACTTTAGCTACTGCAGGTAACTGATGATGGGTATAAAAAAAAGTTGTGGAATATCAAACTTGTGACTCCATTTAGAAATAAAATCAACAGTATTATTAGCTTCTTTATATGTGTGAATGCATTGAAAAAACTCCAATTGGCTGATTAGTTCTTGTAGTTCCTGAATGTATTGCCCGACTTTCCTAGGAGATTTGCTGGCATTACAGAGCCAGTTAGTGAGTAGTTCAGAATCTACTTATAAGATGATCTTTTGATAGTTATGCTGTAAACACCAATGCACACCATAAATGGCTGCTTGAATTTCAGCCTGGTTATTGGTTCAAATCCCCAATGGAACAGTGAAAGCATAAATCATAACACCCTTATGGTCCCTCAATATCCCTCCGCCATTAATCTTTTAAAGATTCTCTATTACACTTCGATCAGTGTTAAACTTATAGATGTTGGTAGAAGGTTTGATCCAGGTGACAGGGGTGATTTTCATCTCAGGCCTGCACCTTTCAATCATAATAAACAAGTCGTTCCAGTTATTAGGCCATTAAATGTAAGGAAAAATAGTGGTGAGGAGATGGGTTATATCATTGAAAATCAAGAACTTGATCTTGGATGTGCTGGACTGGTTTCCCCTATACTTAGTTGAGCACTTATTCTCTATTAATTCCAACAAATGAAGATAGGGAGGGACTAAAATATGAGTTTTTGAACCTCATTTTTTAGTTGCAGGATCCGAGATATTGTAACACCTCAAAAATTTCTATACCAAAACCCAAACCATTCTTTAAAGGTGTATAGGCTTGAAATCATCAAATTCTAAGTTTTACATATGAGTTAAGATCAATTTCTAAATGCTTAAATTGTATTATATGTGTTTTAGGGTCGTAAGGGATCTCTAACACCAAATCAAGTCCAAACAATTCCCCTCGGCTAAGTTTCCGAATGAGACCATAGAAGGGTCTACATCAAACAGATATAAATCCTAGAATATAATGAATTGAGTATCCTATGACCTATCAAATTAAAAGTCTTTGAGTCTTATTTTCAACGCTACCAAGATTGTAAATTTTGGAATTCGGAGTCAAAAGTTATGACCATTTTGCTATAGACTATCACTGCAGGAATTTCAGGCCTAGGGCTACAGTGGTGCCCGACGCTACTATAAAGTCCGAAACTAGCCTCAGTAGTTTGGGTGCTGGCGCGGCATGCCACTTTAGCGCCAGCAGGGTTTTAAGCCCATTTTCCAGATTTTAGGGTCATTTTAGTCTTTTCTTGTGTTTTAAACCAAAGTGAGGTCATTTTGGGGACTAAATTGACCCTATCTAAAGATCCTAAACCTTCTAACTCTCTCATTTTATCACAATTAGACTAAAACACTAAATTCTCTCCTCTCAAAGTTCTCCCAAGGGTTTAAAGAAGAAAATCTAGGGTTCCATTCAAGGTTCTTCAAGTCTCCATTACTCTCAAGCTTGCATTTGAGAATTTTTCTCCAAGGTATGTGAGTTTTTCATCCATGGGTCCTTCCACTCATGGAGCCCAAAAGTTTTCTCAATCTAGTATTTCCATTCAAAATGATGAAATCTTATGGGTTTTTACAGGATGGTTCCAAATGCATAGATTATGTTATATTTGAAGTTTATTTACTCCTATTGATATATATATGTATATTGACTCTTACTTTCAAGTGATGAGTTTTTATGGATTTTCACACTACAATTTCAAATATATAGATTCTTGAATATTTGAAGTTATTTATCTATATTGAATTATGTTGATTCTTATTTACATGAAATATATGATTTATCAATGTTCTTATATGAAGGTTTGAAAGGTAGTTTTAAAGTGAATATGGTGGGTTATTTTTAAGATGTTTGATTTGATACATTCATATAACTCTCGTGCATACACGTATTCTTTAAATGTATTTGAAGATCCTTTTGAAATGAACCCACCTAGTTGCTTATGATAAAGCAAAGTTGAAATGAAGTTTGACACCAAATGAATGTTTGACAATGTCTACAAATGAGTTTAAGGGTACTCTTTGCAAATAAGTTTTGTGAATGATGATTCTATAATGTTCAAGTAAGTTGATGATAGGATGAGTTAAGGCCCTAAAGATATTTCATGAATAAAGATATGTGATGATGAAAGGTCTATACTCACATCATATGAGACAAAGTTAAGGAGCTATTCTATGATTTTGTTCTTATGAAGAATGGACAGGTAGTAGATATGGCCCCTCCCACACGATGATTGACTTTATGTTTTATGGTTTGATATTCTGTTGAGAGTTTACCTAGCACCGAGTGGACCTTGGGATAGGCATTCTCTCCTGTAGCAAAGGCAAGAGACCCATAGAAAGATCCCATTATCCCATAACTATGTGACACCGTTGGAAGAAGGATCACCCGTTAGTAGAGGCTTGATTCCTTAGAAAGGATCACCCATTAGTAGAGGCTTGATTCCTTAAGTAGCTTAGTGGATCCACTTAGGCATGACAGAGTCTACCTTGGCAAGTAGTCTCCCCCTTTTTCTTCGATGTAGGGGTAACATCAGGACTCCATGTTATAGTTCACATGGTTTATATCGGTTAACGGTCGCTCTCACAAAGGTACACGATTCCTCTTCCAATATTTAAGATATATCTTATGATGCCTACTATGTCTATCACAAAGTAAAGTATGTGCTCTCACAAAGCTAAAGATTTCTTTCAAAAGGTTTATGGTATACTTATTTACGATTCATGGTATTTTGCAAGTATACGGTTTCTTATAATGACTCATGACTACCTCTATATGGTTTAAGTTTCTTTTATGATTCATGATGTTTCTATATTTTATTGACTAAGCTTTATAACTCTAAATTATATTTCAAATGATTGCAAGGTTTTAGCATGGCCTATTACATCACCTTATTGCATAATGATTTTGCATTGCATGCTCACATACTTAGTACATTCAAACGTACTAATGCATACTTTTGCCTATATGATATCACCATGTAGGGACCGACGTCGCCCCTCAACCTCCTCTACGTGGCTAGATCGAGTTAGTTGAAGATTGCTTGTGGTGAGTTCCCATATTTCGGGAACAATATCCTTTTTATTCTAAGATTATGTTATGTAGAATAGTAAGACTTTTATTAAGGCATTTCTTGACACTTATTTTGAGGGTGATCTAGGAACATGTCTTAGCCCCCGCCAAGTCTATTAGTAGAGGTATGTTTGGACACAAATGGAAAAATGTTTTATTTCCGCTTATTATTGTTTATCGTTACCACTGAAATGCTTAATGAATGCTAAGAGGCTTGGGTGAGGTACCTTCGGATGTCTCATTCGCTGTGTCACGTGTAGGCCCTAGGCTTGGATCGTGACACCATCTCATGAGCAGGTTCCTCAAAGCAGTTTGACTATGAATAATACCCAAATAATCAGAAAAATATTTTCAGATGTGATTTGCAAAATGACCAGCCACAAAGATGTGCTCAATATTTTTCATGCTAGGTCTGATACAGCAACAGCAAGTAGCAGGTTCCATACCCAAAAAAATAGTCTTGTCATTGGTAGGTAGTTTCCTTTTAAAGCTCTCCACACAAGAACAGAAATTTTAAAAGGAATGTGTTTATGCCAAATGAGACTGTTGGTCATAGTTTTTGGTTTCTTTTTCTAATGATTTCTCATGCAAAAGAGCATGTGAACATACCATTAGCAGTAGGATTCCACACTGCATCATTTAAAATCCCTTCTAGATTGTGAATAGTAGTGTTGAAAATTTTAGGAACCAGCATAGATGGTGCATGTTGTCTTACTATAGCTTCATTCCACTAGCCATTCACCAAAAATTATGAAACTCTTATGTTGTTAGCTCTTGAAATGTCAGGTCTATAGTTAGCCAAATCTCAAACTCCTAGCCAATCATCCCACACAAGAAGCATAGTTTTGTCTAATTGATTTTCAACTTCATTCATATATATTTTAAAGCACTTGATTGGTTCAGATTTATGAGAAATCAAATAGATATAACCAAAGCGCATGAAATCATCAATAAATATAATAAAGTATGTGGCACCAGATCTTTTCCTCACATTCATTGGACCACAAATATCTCTTTTAGCCTTCCCAAATAGTTTATGTGTAATTTTTCTAGTGACAATTTTCACAAGTTGGCATATCAATTTTGGAATAAGAACCTAAAAGTCATTCCTTTTCCAACCTATTCATTTGATCTTTCCCTATATGATCTAATCTTACATGCCATGTAATAACATCGATATCATTGTTACTTGAATAACATGTCATTACATAACAGTCAACAATAGTTATAAGTTGAAGAATTACAATAAAAATAACAAAGAGATCATGACGAAATCCAAAACCATATAAAATATTATCTAGAGTTATTTTAACACCATTATGACTAAAAACAAATCAAAACCAACATACAAACAAATAGATACAGATACTAAATTTCATCAAATCTCTAGAACATATAGGATGCCATGCAACATCAAAGATCAGCCACCACACAAGTCCACTTTGCAAGTGCCTATTCCTTTGACTTTTAGTCTAGCATTATTTCCTACATAAATCCACCTTGATCTAGGTGAAACTCGATGAAACTCCACAAAATCTTCTCAATCTCGACTCACATGGTCGGTGGATCCCGAGTCTATAATCCATACACAATAAGATTCAGTTAGTAAAGAACTGCGAGAAATATATGAAGCACTTAGAGATGCATTTAGAAATGCTATCTTTTTTGGCTCAGTACATTCACGAGCAAAATACCTTAAAACTTGGCAATTGTAGCACTTTATTTTGCTCTTGGCTCTCTTCTTGAAAAACTATTCTTCCGTTCTTGGAATTTGGTGTAATGACCCTTCAGGTCATTTTCCTAATACTGCTTTTGTTTCATCATTTAGAGCATTCATATAGAAATCCCAGGTCATTTATGACTTGTTGGCATCAGTAGCTTGGTCGCCTGGTCGTTCATTTGGGTTTTAGGTTTGTTTCCCTATTTTAGAGCTTTTATAACTTGAGAAGTGGACTTCAGTTATGACTTCAGGAAAAAAAACCTTAGAATGAAATGATAATGGTTCCATAAGCTCTGGAATGACCAAATTAGGCTAGTATCATTATTGGTGCGAGTATCGAGGTAATCGATATGAGTTTGGAGCCATTTGATAATAGTTGACTTTGGTCAACATTCTTGGAAAATGCACTCAGATGAAAATTTTGACAGCGTAGTTAGTTCCACAATATCGAGTTTGGTCTAGAACAATCCTTCATTCACTTCTCGAGGCTTTCGATCTAATCCCGAGGCTCATTGTGAAATTTGGCTCAAAATAACACTTGGGTGTAGGACTCACTTTCAGTCATAAAAATATCGTATGGAAATTTTGACTGTGCCATTGAGTATGAAACGTCGAATTTAGTGGGGTAGTATATCTCGTTTGCATGTACAAGATTTCAAATAAATTTCGAGCACCCCGTTAGAGAATTTAAACTTGGTGAAAATCAAAATTTCAGCTAATATCTGGTGCAGGCAAATTTGTTCTCCACGATTGTGGGCCCTTGGCCACATTCGCGGAGGCCCGAGAATTTTCCCTTCATGTTCGCAGGGTCTGGGCCACATTTGCGGAGGTTTGTCTCTTTTGCCTCCATATTAGCGGGCCTCTGGTCGTGTTCGCAAAGGCCAACCTTTCTGATCTCCGCATCGCAAACCACTTAGGCCGCGTTAGCGAAGGTTAAAACATTGGTCTTTTTTAAAAGATCAAGGACGAACTCAACCATGTTCTCCATTTTCAAACATCGATTTCTCCTCCAATTCTCGACCAAATTTGGTGATCCAAGGGTCTAAATTTAAGGGAATTTCATGGGGAATCCATTGGTGAAATTAGAAACTTGATAAGGAGCTTCGTGTGAGGTAAATCGCTAATATAGATCCTTTCATTATTATATTCGAGTTGGAATTTTAATGAATTTTGGAGGATTGTTTCTTGGTATTTTAGCTCCATTTTTAGTGATTCTTGAGGCTAGATTGTGGGTTTTTCCCGCAAGAAACATCATGGGATGTTGGTTTGGGTCATGGGAGCTTCATTTTTCATAAATTACGGGTTGTAGATGCTGCCATATTCATTCTTTTGGCTTGAAATATGAGAATTTCATTGCATGCTTGTTCCGTGTTGTTTCCCAACCTTGGAGTGTGATTCACTTTGATTTTTGAACTTGGGGTGCTATTTTGGACTAGTTTTTGGGATCAATTCCAAAATTCTGAACACGAGTCCCATATTTCCCATTTTAGACATCAAAATTGATCTGTCTTTGAAAATTATAAAATTAGTGTCTAAACGACTGTAATGACATCATGATTCTATTTTTGACAGCGTGACAGTGTTCCAAAGCCATTCAAAAAAGAAAAGCTCAGATTTCATGAGTTTGATTGGGCATGGTCGGTCTACTAGTAGGCTACAATTTTCCTCCCTTAGACTGAGCATGTTTAGGCACTTGTATACTGAATTGTATGAGTTTGGAGGGGTTTGGGCGTCGAGCATGCTAAATTACTAGAATTCATGTCTTAGGTGTTATTTTGGGAAAAGTTTCAGACGGATAAAGCATGACTCCTGTTATTATTGATTACCCCTACCTTATAATATGTGTTGTGCCTTTGGTTTATATATGTTGGAAGCACGTTTGGCCTTAGTCTAGGCTTAGACTTGTGTTGCCTGAGACGGGCGATTTTGGTGCCTTAGAACTCCTCCGACTTTGTTTCGGACAGCTTAGCTCCCTGTAGACTAATATAGTAGAATCAAATCTGATAGTCTAAGCTTTAGATAGGCAGTAACACAGCTTCAGAACCTTACTTCCATAATGTCATATTCTTCTATCAGTCCTGTATCATTTGTGTCTCGGTTCTAGAAGTCTTTCGGCAATTCTAGTTGGCTGTGATTCGAGATGGAGTGATTTCTTAAGGGCGCTCGGTATGGGGGTACTCCCCGTGATGCTCGATTGTTTACTGATCCTAATTTTGACCGATTCACCTCTATTTGTGATTTAAGTACCGTGGTTCAAGTCCCCAATTCACTCCACCAGGAGGATTTCAAGCTCCTACCTTGGTATTATAGCTTTCGTTCAAGTCCATCACTCTTTACTTAGCCATGGTTTGAGCCCAACACCTTTATATAGCCTCGATTCAAGTCCTTCGCTCCTTACTTTCTTTGGTTCGAGGCCTTAGCTACAATTACCTAGTTCAAGTCCGTAGTCTCTTTCTTAAACGTGGTTCAAATCCATGATTATCTATTATCGAGGTTCAAGTCCTTGGTCCCTTTTTGCACAAGGTTCAAGTCCACGATTATCCATTACCTTGGTTCAAGTCCTTGGTTGATTCAAATATCGGTTTGATTCCCTGGCCCTCGGATGAACCTTCGGTTCAAGTCCTTATCTATTCTCAGCTTTGGTTAAAATTTCAGGCTTTTGGGATAGTTTGGGTCA
Organism: Solanum dulcamara; assembly: GCF_947179165.1. Lineage (NCBI taxonomy): Eukaryota > Viridiplantae > Streptophyta > Magnoliopsida > Solanales > Solanaceae > Solanum > Solanum dulcamara. Next base: position 59,042,968 of record NC_077238.1, on the reverse strand, counting down.
AGTACGGGAAATTTGTGGCTTTATTGGAACTTTATTGGATTCATTCATTTTACTACAATTATCCTTGCACCTATCGGGCTTATGGGAGTTCGTTCAGGTTGTCACTTTTAGAATTGTGCACGAGCTTACCCATCGGGTTTATGGGAGCCTGACATATTTAGTTAGTTTCTCTCTCTCTTGGTGTTGAGTACGCTCGTGTACACACCTACATTTACTTCTTGTCCGGTCTTTGGTTTAGATTACTTTCTCGCATTTTAGTTTACTTTTTCTTATCTTGCTCAGTCAGCCTATGATACCTACTAGGTACCTATTGTTTTGGTACTTATACTACACTTTCTATCTATTTTCGTGATGCAGGTCCGAGTACTAGCTATCAGCGTTGACTCGAGCCAACTGTTGTCTTGATCGGAGGCAACGATGAGCACATAGCGTTCTAGAGTTACCCGTCTCCCTCTGTACATATATTTATCCTATATTTTACTTTTTGAGATAGCCCTATTTCTATGGTCCACTCTTTGGACTTGTACTCCTTTTGTAGTAGCTCTGTACTTGTGACTTCCAGGTTCTGGGAGGGATCTTTTTATTTGTATATATTTCGCTTAGCTTTCACTGTTCAGTTATGTTCTGGTTATTTTATTTGTTTTTTTAGTTATATCATTGGTCTTCTACCCTAACATCCCATTACTCACAATTTCGAGATAGGGTAGGCTTGCCTACTGGTGGGTCATAGTAGGCTCCATCATGACCTGAGAAATCGAATCATGACATTTGGTTTGTTCTTTTTCATAGAGAGTCCTTGTTTAGACTATTTACTCTTTCCATTATTTTTCCAATTCTTCTTACTCTTGAAGCCTAAAGATTTTGTGCCACTTGATTCTGCCACAAAGGCATTAGAAGCAGCTTTAGCAGCACCAATCCACTCATTTTCAAGTTCAACATGACGGGCAACATCAGAAAAGATTTTGATACTATCATTATGGGTCAAGTTAACTTTCAAATGCTCCTAATTATTGGGAAAAGAACGGATCACTGCCTGAACCTATTGCTCATTCGAGAGAACGTGACCAACACTTTTGAGTTGTGATATCATGTTTGACATCACCCTAAGGCATTGTTTGATGCTTTGATCATGGCGCTTTTTGAAAGTGTCAAATTTGATAGTCAACTATCTAAGGTGGGTCACAAAAGTACCCCCATGTATTCCTCGTAAGTGTGCCCACATGGCATGAGCATTAGGAAATTCTTCACATTTACGAATCAGTTCATCAACCACAGAACTCACAATGATTCCACATGCAATGGAATCTTTCCTTTTCCAAGCTTTATAAGCTTTGAGATCTCTTCTGTTTTGTGAAGTATTACCCTCTTCTGGTTGACTTAGAACATGGTTTACGCCTTTGAGAGCATTCTGCTCATCTAGGACATATCATATCTTACGACTCTTATGTCGTAATTGTCACCAGTTAGTTTCTCACTTTTGTTTAAGTCAATAGTAATGCTTGTTGATGCCATTCTGTTAACAGTAGACACAATCATGCAAGAATTCTAAATCAATTATGCATGCTACATACACATTCAAGCAAATCAATTTTCATAAAAATTTCATCTTTAATGTAAAATCAAAAAGACATGTAAGCATCTAGTCATCATCTATGAACTAAATACTTAACCAAAATTAGAAATTAATTTTTTAATATATAGTTTAATATATTTATTAGACCATAATCACAAATATATTCATGTTTAATAATCAAACATCATATGACAATGCACAATAGAATAATAATTCACCAATCCATAAAAGAGCAAACCTCATATAGAGCCCGTTTGGATGGGCTTAGAAAAAATAACTTTTATGTATGAAGTGCTTTTAGAACTTTAAAGTGTTGAAAGTTATTTTTATAAATAAGCAGTTGAGTGTTTGGATAAAAGTGCTTAAATGAGGAAAATTATGTGAATTTTAGGGTTAAAAGAATAAAAAGGGTAGTTTGGGAATTTAGTTAAAATATAAGGGATATAAAAGTAATTTTTATGGTCAAAGAAAATGACTTTAAGCACTTAAAAAAAAGTTAGGAATCCTAACTTTTCATTTTTGACTGACTTTAAGAACTTTCTGGCTTAAAGTTAGCATTAGGCAAACACGACCAAAAGCTGAAAAGGGGCTTTAAGTTGGTTTTGATCAACTTAAAGCCAATCCAAACGGGCTCATAGTCATATTAAGGCAAAATCAAAGATGTTCATCACTTAATTTGTAAACATAAACAACAATTCAATATTAAACTATGTTTATGTTGTGAAGTTTTACCACTCAACTCCTATATTCACTATGAACCTCCGTAATGGTTCATTATGCCCAACATCGTTATAGCTTCTAATCTGTTCAATCTTCCAATATTCTGATAATGAACGATATAGAATGGAAAGTGCATCCCTATCCCCAACATGAATGAAATTTTCATTAACCTCATTTAGTTTCATGTTAAAGGATTTGAGGAAGTCTAGCAAAGAGTCAAGAGGATCCATCTTCAAAGACATAAACTCTTTAAGGTCTTTATATCTGTTTCTTCGAATAGCCCTTTCATTCCTTAAAAACTCTTTAAAGTCTTTCTCTTTTTCTTAATAGATTTTGTGTCGCCCTTGGAACACCAATCCGCATCATTTCACGCCCTCAGAAACATATCCTACGGCGACGTGCTCTTCTACATTGTCCCTTTGCTTGATTTTGAAAACTCCCACTTGAAGTAATCCAGTTTGTTCTTGTTCAACCATGTCTGAAATTGGAACAAGGAAACAATAAAAATGGTTATACCATTCAATGTGACAACATATGCCACTATTATTAGTAGAAGGCAAAATAAACGTTCAAGGAACATAATGACTAAACAAATTTATTAAGATCAAATATTAAAACAAATATAAACACACAAAAGACATCCTAAAAGGACACAAAATTCTTTTCCAAAAGAATAATCCTAAAAGGACACATATTTTTTTTCCAAAAAGAAATAATTTGAAAAAACATAATTTTCAAAAATTCATATCTCACTCGTTTTAAATCAGTTTTATTATTATAATATATTCATGGATAGCTACGAATGAGTAGATCATGAAAAGTTAAGTTTTGCACTAAAAAACTGTTCCAATAATTTCCAGCTCGCAACCAACAGAAGCAGTTTTTCAAAAAAAAAGAAATCAGTCCAAAACCAGCCAATTTTCTAAAATTCATATCTCACTCGTTTTAAATTCATTTTTCCCACATAATATATTTTCGGAAAGCCCAAAACGAGAAGAACATGATTATATAAGTTTCAGGAAAAAATATTTAACAAGTTATTTCTAAAATGCTGAAAACAAAAGCAGTTTTCTGTCAGAAAAATAGTCAAAAACTGTCAATATTTAAAAAATCATATCTCACTCGTTTTTAATCCGTTTCATCATTATAATATATTTACAGAATGTCTAACACGACTAGATTATGAAAATTAGAGATTCAAGACAATTTTTTGAACATGCAAAACCAAAAACGCAGGAAAAATAGCAGCAAATTTCTTGAACAAATAAATTACAAAATTATTTTCATTGTAGAACAAGGAGTTTACAAAGTGAGACACAAACATTATAGGACTAGAAATCCTATTTACAAATCAATTAATCCACATCCAAAAGGACTTTTTTTCTTCATCGATTTTCAAGAAAAAAAAGTCACAATTTAATTCTTTTCAACAACTCAGTGAAATCTCATAGAAACATCGAATTATGAGATTAAAGAACCATGCTCTGATACCAATGACAGAATTACTTAACAGGAACAAGATTATGCACCTGTTAACAATAGTGGAAGATCAATGATACCTTTGTTGTACATTCACTTCAAATCCGAATGACCACAAGATCAACTCCGTCTCTCAAGGTAAACGTAGTGCAATTCACAAACTAAGAGTCTCCTAAGTGTGTAGATTGATTTGTGTAAAAACTAGGATAGTTTTTCTTTTCAGCTTCTCTCTTGATTCCTTTGTTTAACCTTTTCAATTTCTCTCCTTTTTCTCACATACTTTTTTTCCACGTACTGAAAAAGATACTCCCACTAGGAGTCTTTTAAGGAGAGGTTGAACAGTTACTTTGTAACTGTTCGCTCTTATCTTTTAAACGAATTATCTAATTAATTAATTAATTAATTAAATCAGATCAGGTAAGCCAGAATCAGATCAGATTGGGTCGGTCCACATGGACGACTCACGACCCAAAACTTGCAAATATACAAATTCTTTTGCTTGGCAAAGCATAAGAGAAGTTAGACAGAAAGATGGTATCATATTAATGTTTTTGAGACAAGTGCTTACCTTTCAAAATATCCTTACCTGAAGAATGATGCTCAAAAATCTACCTTTTGATGAGGATCTTCAAATATAATTTGGTAATCCAATGAATACCACATGCCTATGTTGCACAATACCTCAAAATGAATCAATTCAACATATCTTCAGTGATGGTGAGATGGCTAAGCATATATGGATTTCCTTTGGAAACACCTTTGGAATTAATCACCAGGGGCCAGGGAGCGATAACATTAGAATTCTCTTCAGTATTTTGTTGGAGAAGAACACTGCAACAAAGAAGAAGAAGAGAAAAAGAAGATAAGGAAAGAAGAAAGAAGCTGAAGAAGATAAGGAAAGAAGAAGGAAGCTGAAGAGTTTAAAACTCTTCATCTCTTTTATTTTTGGATACACACGTGGAAGTTTCCTCTCCACATAAAATTGTATCAATCTCCCACAAAGTAGATTTAAATTGGTACATTTAAATATAGTTATGCCTATATAATTATGGGCAAGTAGAATAAAATTTTGTACAAATTTAAATAGGACAAATGTAGTCCATGTCCTCTTGTCTCTATTACAGCTATTGCATACTTCTATATAAACCAATGTACATACTATAAATAAAATACAACAGAAAAAATCCTTCTCTCAGCTTCTTCCTCTCTTTAATTCTTGCATGGTATCAGAGCATCTCTAAGCTCAATCCAGATCTGTGTAAGATACATCAATATCATCTTCAAAATTCCTAGTAAAACAGAATGCCTAAAACAACTCAAGTCAAGTCAGGAAGTGGTGAGAAAGGAACCACGTATGAAAGCAGCCATCCTTATCACTTAAACAATTCAGACTCACCTGGTATGACTCTGGTCAACAATGTTTTTGATGGAAGAGGATATCCAAGCTAGAGGAGATCCATCCTTTTATCTCTATCAGCCAAGAAGAAACTTGGCTTCATCAATGAAACCTGCAAGGCTCCAGAACTGGAATCTGCAGATTTTGAGCAATAGAGTTGTGTCAACGATATGATCATATATTGGATATCAAATGCACTGTCTAAGGATATTGCAGATAGTGTGATGAGTTCCAAAACTGCTAAGGAACTTTGAGACAGTCTGGAACAGAGATTTGGCAAATCAAATGGTGCCAAACTCTATCACCTGCAAAAGAAATTAACAAGTCTAATACAATGGAATAGTGACATTGCAGGTTACTTCACCAAACTTAAGAGATTATGGGATGAATTGGATGAGATAAATGTAATTATTTGTTGCTCATGTAAATGCACTTGTGATGGGAAAGCAAAATTAACAAAATCACTAGAAGATCAAAGGTTAATTCAATTTCTAATGGGACTAAACGATGTATATGGTCAGGCAAGGGGAAATATACTTATGATGAATCCCTTACCTGGAATGGATATTGTATATTCCTTACTTTTGTAGGATGAGAATCAAAGGGAAATGTATGCAAACATAAACTACATCTCTGATTTTAGATCATTTCTGGCAGTAAGTCAAGCAAAACAACAAACAACAAACTAATTGCTGAGTTTGCAACATTCATGGCCAATGGACAGGGAAGAAATACACAGAGATTCAAACACCAAGCAATAAGAGGAACAAACACATACCAGAAGTATACCAATCCAGGTCAGAACTAGAGACATGATAAGCCATTGAACAGGTTTAAGGGTAAGAAGAAATATGAACCAAACCTGTCATGCACTTATTGTGGGAAAACAGGGCATGTGCATGATTATTGCTACAGACTGCATGGATTCCCTGCAGATTTTGAGTTCACTAACTCCAAAAACTATCAGCCTCAGATTAAAGTAAATGCAACCTTGACTCAGCAAGCAGATGAAGACATTGGGAGGATAGATCTTGGAATCAGTGATAGAAATTTTGAGAAATAGTTTAGCAAGCAACAGATTGCAGAGATGATGCAAATGTACAATCAAAGCAAATTGACACAAACAGGAAAGGCAAGAATCAATGCAAATGCAGTGGCTGGTACCATTCTTAAATACTCAAATTTTGTACCCACTAATCTTAAGCAAAATGCTTGGATAATTGATTCAGGAGCCTCAGAACACATGTGTTTTGATCCCGATTCCTTCTTATTTCTAAATCCTCTCCCTATGACTTTGAACATTAATTTACCTAATTCTTTCAAGGTATGTGTGACCCATATAGGCAGCATCTCTATTTTGCCAGGGCAGGTCATAACTGATGTACTGCTTGTGCCAGATTTTAAGTATAATTTACTTTCAATTCACAAGTTTTGTGTTCAGTTTCAGTGTGATGTCCTATTCACTGCTACTGGATGTTTCTTGCAGGACCTTTCAATGAAGAGTCCTCAAGTTTTTGGTGAAGTTAGAGAAGGACTCTATTTATTAGATTCCAATACTGACAAATCTAGAAATATTTTCAATTCAAATGATGTATCTTCAGACCCCATCTCACAATCATTTTCAGTTTTTAATTCAGTACATGTTAATACTACTCCCAGTGTAAAACTTTGGCATATCAGGTTGGGACACCTTCCATTTTCAGCAATGAAATATTTAAGTTTTTTTCCATGTGAATCCATTTCTGATTTTGTTTTTGACATATGTCCTAGAGCTAGACAAACTAGACAACCCTTTTCTACTAGCAATATAAAATCCACACACATTTTTGATCTCATTCATATAGACATTTGGGGTCCCTATAAGTATAGTACTTACAATGGTTTCAGGTTCTTCCTCACCATCGTAGATGATTACAGCAGAGGGACATGGACATTCTTACTAAGCACTAAAAGTAATGCTTTCCCTGTACTAAAAAGTTTTCTATCCATGGTAGAAAGATAATTTAATGTCAGGGTTAAAATGATCAGATCTGACAATGCATTAGAATTGGGGAAAGGGACACAAGAATCAATATTTCTTGCTTCTCAAGGGATTTTACATCAGTTGTCCTGTGTTGGTACACCTCAATAAAATGAAATTGTTGAGAGAAAACATAGACACCTCTTAGAAATTGCTAGAGGGTTGATGTTTCAGTCAAAATTGCCTATGACCTACTGGGAAAAGTATGTTTTAACTGCTACTCATATCATTAATAGACTGCCATCTAGTGTTCTAAAGGGACAAACACCTTATGAAGTACTACTTAGACAAGAACCTACCTATGCTCATTTGAGGAATTTTGAATGTTTGTGTTATGCTTCCACCTTGGGACAAGGGAGAAACAAGTTTGATGAAAAGGCTACTGCTTGTGTTTTACTAGGATACCCTTTATAGCAGAAGGGGTATAAACCGTTATCTCTTGATACAAGGAAAGTGTTTGTATCCAGGGATGTCAGATTTCATGAATCACATTTTCCTTTCAACTCATCTGATACCTCACACACACCTATCTTTTTAAACTACCCTTCTTCCTCAGATCATGATCCTGATTTCTACAATCACTCAGCCCCACATGTTCATGATCCTTTTTACCCAGCTACATCCTCAGTACGTCCACCTAATACTTCGACCTATAGACCCCAATCCGAATCCACACTTCCTCAACAAACAACCCCTACAGCTCAATCTACATCACCAGATACTTCTGCCCCTGCTCCTATAACAGATCTACCAAGAAGATCTAGCAGGATGTCCCATGAATGTGGATATCTCAAAGATTACATTTGCAATAGTATGATATTCACTGATCCATGGACAACTTGTTTTGATCACTCTCTTAAGACTAAAAGATATGCTTTCTCCTCCCTATCCCTCCACAAACAACAACTACTTTACTCCTTTTCTAATATCACTGAGCCTAGTTGCTATAACCAGGCTTCCCAACATCCATCATGGAGAAAGGCCATGAACTCCGAACTTCAGGCCTTGGCAACCAATCGAACCTGGGATGTTGTCTTGCTGCCTAAAGGAAAGAGAGCTTTACCTTGCAAATGGGTATACAAGATAAAACATCTCTCCAATGACAGCATTGAAAGACTAAAGGCTAAACTAGTCGTAAGGAGGGATATACAAAGAGAAGGTATAGATTATGGAGAGACTTTTTCACCTGTTGTGAAGATGACCACTATCCGGTGCCTACTTACCATTGCAGCTAAGAAGAAGTGGTCTGTTTCACAATTGGATGTCAACAATGCATTCTTGCATGGTGACCTCCAAGAAGAGGTCTTTATGAAGTTTCCAGTAGGACTGGCACCTCCTAGTCCTAACCATGTATGTCTCCTGAAGAAGTCCTTATATGGTTTAAAGCAAGCTTCCTGGCAGTGGTATGCTCGACTTGTAGGAGCCTTAGCTTTCAAAGGTTATTCCTCCTCTTTAAACGATTACTCCCTCTTTTTCAAACACAATGGGACACTTATTTCTATCTTAGCAGTCTATGTCGACAATATTCTCCTCACCGGAAATGATTTGTATGAAATCGAAAATATCAAATGCTTTCTCAATACAGAATTCAGAGTTAAAAGCCTGGGAGAAATTCACCACTTTCTCGGCATGGAAATTTTGAGAGAAGATCATGGATTTATTGTAAATCAACGCAAGTTTACCATGGACCTTCTTCATGAATTCAATATCTCTCATCTGCCTACAGTTAATTCTCCACTGGATCCCTCCTTCAAGCTTCGAGCAGACGACAGTCCTCGCTTGGATAATCCCACTCTTTATGGTCACTTGGTTGGCAAGTTGAATTATTTGACCAACACTCGCCCAAATCTCTCTTTTGTTGTTCTTGCTCTGAGTCAATACATGCAACGACCCTGTTTGTCCTATTTCTCAGTTGCCTTATGCATTTTACGATACCTGAGCTCAGATCCGGGTCAAGGCATACTACTTTCTTCCAATCCATCATTTTCTTTGCTGGCCTTTTGCGATGCGGACTGGGCATCTTATAAAGATTCACGCAAATCGGTCAGTGGTTTTTTCATTACCCTCAGAGGAGCTCCAATCTCTTGGAAATCGAAGAAACAAATCTCATTCTCCTTGTCCTCCGCAGAAGCATAATACAGGTCCATGCGTCGTATTACTACTGAACTTACTTGGTTAGTTCGCCTTCTTGACGATCTTTCTGCTCCAATTTCACTCCTGATTCCGCTATGCTCAAACAGTCAAGCATCTATCCATATAGCTCGAAATCTGGTCTTCCATGAGCGCACCAAACATGTTGAGCTAGATTGTCATTTTGTGCGCCAACAGTTTCAATCTGGTTTGATTACCCTCTCATTTGTTCCTTCCAAAGACCAACTTGCCGATCTCTTCACTAAGCCCCTTTCTGGGGTTTCTCATCAGGCGATTCTATGCAAGTTGAGGGTGATGACAATCCCCTCCAACTTGAGGGGGATGTTGGAGAAAAACACTACAACAAAGAAGAAGAAGAGAAGAAGAAGATAAGGAAAGAAGAAGGAAGCTGAAGAAGATAAGGAAAGAAGAAGGAAGCTGAAGAGTTTAAAACTCTTCAGCTCTTTTATTTTTGGATACACACGTGGAAGTTTCCTCTCCACATAAAATTGTATCAATCTCCCACAAAGTAGATTTAAATTGGTACATTTAAATATAGTTATGCCCATATAATTATAGGCAAGTAGAATAAAATTTTGTACAAATTTAAATAGGACAAATGTAGTCCATGTCCTCTTGTCTTAATTACAGCTATTGCATACTTCTATATAAACCAATGTACATACTATAAATAAAATACAACAGAAAAAATCCTTCTCTCAGCTTCTTCCTATCTTTAATTCTTACATATTTGGTGGAATATGGACACTTCCAACAATGTGAATAAAATGGTACAACAAATCACTCCCATGTGAATAGCATGAAAAATCTAGAAAAATTGGACATCCTGTAGATATGGAGATCAGATCAAATATTTGACAACTAGAATGGAAATGCAAATATTATGGAGATCAAAGCAACTATTTGCGTTGCCTTCCCAATTTGTGACTTAATAGGAAAATGGGTTCAAATTTGCTTAAGAATTGAAAAGTACATGAGACCTATTGTTAGAGGGAGGCAAGTTGTTTGGATCAAGCATATAACTGAAAAGATCAAATTCAACACAGATAAAAGCTACATGTAAGAGAGTACTTCCATAGCTGGCATTGGAGGGTTTCTTAGATATGACACTGGCCATCTCATTTTTTCTTTGTCAGTTCCAATTTAATGTAAAAGCAATAACCAGGTAGAAGCAATGGCAACATTCTATGAAACATAATGGTGCAATTTATCTAAATACGACAAATATGATTTGGAGTTGGACTCAATGGTGGTTACAAATATGCTCAAGGAAAAAGACACCAATAATTTAAAGCTGAAAACTTTATCAAACAAACTTCCAAGACTATGGAAGGGGCAAACATAAACATCTCGCATTGCTATAGAGAAGCCAACCAAGTGAATAACTTCCTAGCCAAGTTAGCTTCTTCGAGTGGAAATGGTACCTTCTACTTCTCTTATTAGTAACTCTCGAAAGAAGTGAAGGGAGTTTTTCAACTAGATAGATGACAACTAGCTTGCATAAGAAGAAAATATGACAAATGTACTTGTTTTGTTAGTTGAATCTTGTATTTTGCTTATAGAGTGAAAGGTTATAACTTTGTAGTCTTTTCCCTTTTTGCTGTCATATTTCCACTATCTATTGTTTGCCAGAGGTTAGGTACATGCACCCCTCTATTTTGTATAACTTTTGTTGGAAATATAGATATGGTAGGGATCAAGTCAAACCCCTCACACCTAATAGCTCTAATTTGTGGTGATGATGGCTTAAATAAAATAAAATTAAGTTCACAAAATAATCGTTGCAATTTTATTTTAAACATGAGAAATAATGTTGTCTGCAGTTTCTAAGGGCTATACTGCTCAAATAGATAGTTCCATAAGCATCCAGTACAAGAGCTACCATGAAAAAAAAGTACTTGGACAATGAAAATGTGCTTAAACTGATAGTGAAGATGAACCATTTGAAACTGTGAGGGGCATAAACCAAATGGGACAACTCTGATTCTGATTGTATATTTATCATGGACCTAAATCTTCATTGACTTTCTACATTAATAAGACAAGAACTTGTAAGAACCTCTTGTGCATTCAGAAAGGACAGTACAAGGCTCAAAGCATCCCTCATTAGCAAGGTCCGAAAAAGGACCGCACCCTAAGGGGTGTGATGTAAACATCCTACCTAATGCAAGCATTAGTGACTACTTCCACTACTCTTGTGCATTGATGAACACGTGCTAGCATAAAATATTTTAGATTCTTGTGTTTGCAGTCATTGTGCTGAAGATATAATTGATCAACCACAGCCAATTTTTGGAAAGATGAGGTACCACTAAACTAGATATGTTAGCATCTCATCAGTCATAATCCATCCAAATTTCTGACTTTTTTATATTACGTTTCCATATTCAAATATTATTCTTTTTGGCTGTACAAACTCAAATTCTTCTAAGATTAAGGTAGATGTAATGTGACATTTGTTTGTCAAAGATTTGGAATCCACAAATGTTGAAATTTGGCAACCATATTTGTAAAAGATTTTGTAACTATAATACTTGATAATGTTCACATTTGCCAATCATAAATGTCAAAAATTGGTAGCCACAATACTTGATATATTCACATTAAAATATTAAATTTTTGTATCTTCCAATGATATTATCCATGACTTCAAGCAACCCATTTTTCCCTTATAAATAGGGAAATTGGCCATTAATTGAAATGCACCTTGAAGCATATGAAAACATTTCATTGCTTTCTTTCTTTATCTTTCCATTAGAGTAATTTTGTAAGAGAGTTAGTGTTAGAAAACACTTGTTTGAACCCTTTCTTTGGAGTGATCTTGTGAGGTTATTTTCTTGGGGTATTTGGGATTAGTTAGAGTATTTACTCTAATTTTGTACTTTTATTAATATAATAAAATCCTCCTCTCCCCTATGGACTAGGTCACACCGGCTGAACCACGTAAAATTTATGTCTTATTTATTTGCTTTACTTTCGTTATTATAAATTTATTATTGTCTTTGTTATTGTCATTATAAAATTATTTGGCTAAATTATACACTACCCATGTTATCGATACTAACAAATTGGTATTAGAGATGAATCTAATCGGGTTAGTTTCAATAGCCAACAATGACAGTAACAAAGACTTATGTTGAGAAATTTGACCAAAGTGCAAACTTTGGGATGTGGCAATTAAAGATGCAAGCTATCCTAATTCAAGATGGCCTAGATATAGCATTGAAAGAAAAAGAGAAAAAGGCAGAAAATATGACAGACACGGAATTTGCAGACAAAAAGAATAAAAAAGACAAAATCAGATATTATTTTAAATCTTTCAAATGAGGTTTTACGTGAAGTATCTACAGAAACCACAACCAAAGGCATGTGAGAAAAACTAAAAACCTTGTATATGAAGAGAACATTGAAAAACAAACTTTACCTAAAGAAAAAGCTTTACAAATTTCGTATGATTGAAAGTACTTCTATACTCTCACATCTTGATGCATTTGATTCTATTCTTATGGATTTGAGTAATATCGATACTGAAGTTAACGATGAGGATCAAGTCATATTATTACTTATTTCTTTACTGTAATCATTTAAGCATATTAGAGATAATATGCTTTATGGAAAGGATAATATCTCTTATAAGGAAATCAAATCTATCTTAAAATTAAAAGAACAAATAGATACAGATATTACTAGGGAAAGTAGTGGAACCCATGGAAAAGGTTTATTTATAAGAGGTAGATCTAATAAGAAAGAATCAAGTAGTGAGAGGTCTAAATCAGGGTCAAAGTGCAGATACATAAATTTGGTGTGCAAATTTTGTCGCAAGAAAAGTCATATTATTTCGGAATGCTATAAGTTGAAAAACAAAGAAAAGCATAAGGAAAATAAAATTGAGCATCAAAATACTGACCCCATTGAACAAGTGTAGCTGCTGATAAGTCTGATGGAATAATATTTTTAGTTACTAGTAATAGTTTTAAATCTAACAATGAGTGGATTTTGGATTCGGGTTGTTCTTATCATATGTGTACCAATAAGGATTTGTTTACCACATATGAATCTATTGGAGATGAAGTTGTCTTTATGGGAAACAATACTCCATGTAAAGTTTTTGGTAAATGTATAATCCAAATCAAAATGCATGATAGTGTGGTGAGAACTCTCACTGATGTTACATATGTTCCTGAGTTAACGAAAAATCTTATCTCATTAGAAACTCTAAAATCTCTTGGGTGCAAATACACAAGTGAAGGTGGAGTTACGAAAATCTTTCTAGATGCTCTGGTGATTATGAAAGCACGTAGATCTTAAGTTGTACACTTTATTAGGATCCACTATTACTGGTGTTGTTGTAGTTTCTACTCAATCTTATTCCGACATCACCAAATGGTGGCATATGCAATTTGGGAATATGAGTGAGAAAGGTCTTTCCACCCTTAGCAAAAGAAGTCTCCTATGTGGACAAAGTACCAGAAACATGGAGTTATGCGAACATTGTATGTTCGAAAAGAAAAAAAAGGTCAGCTTCAAATCTTTAACAATTCATCGCACAAATGTTTTGATTGAAAAGCAAACAAAAAAACAGGTCAAGCGACTTAGAACAGATAATGACTTGGAATTTTGTAATGACGTGTCACACCCCGAGAGGATACCCTAGGCGTGGTCGGCGCTCAAAGACTATTGCGGGTCCCTAAGCGAACCACTTGGTCCAATCACATATTCATTCATTCAGCGGAACACTCAATATGAATTTGAAATAAATTCATATAAAAATATATCTCAAATCAACTCCAAATCAAATAACAGTTTTAAAAATGATGTACCGTGGATTTACAGTAATTTTAATATTTTAAAACTTAAGAATATGCATGTCTTTTAAGTATTTGTTAGCATATTTGATGTTGGTTGCACTTATTTTACAGGAAACTAAGTCGGATATTTGATTGAGGAATCACAACACTGAATCGTCAAAGCAGCAGTGAATGAATAAGTGCAAAGTGAAGATGACGAGTAAGTTCTACGGCTTGTCTAAGTTCCAACGAGTCATAGAACTCACTCGTAACTTGAAGTTATAGGTGATGAAGAAAGGGCAGTATCTACAACCCCATTTGACAAACCGTCTTCAGTGTTATGAGTCGTAGAGAATGGTCGTGAAGAAAAAGCATCCTCAGTGCAACGAGATTTGGGGCTAATCATCCTCATTTAATTAGCTTGAATGGATCAAGGGATAGCTAAATCTGGGATCATTGGTAAGGGTTAGTAAAGCATACACTCGTAGACAGATCAAGTTGTGTAGTGAAATTCACTTATTTTCCGGATCAAGGACTTAGGTGAAATTAAATTACCGATTATACATGTGATACACTAGGAAAGAATTACTAATAAAAAAAAGTCTACTTAGTTAAGAATTATAAGGAACACATAAAACCTTAGTTTTACTTCTTATAGATTTAAACCACATTAAATCATACTTTCGTTTGTTGACGTTTGCTATTTGATTTGTTGATTAGTTTTATAAAAATCTCCTCTTTGTTTTCTCTTTTTACTGGAATAACTTGATTACTAAAGCAAATAATAAACGATTGATCTAAAGTCTAAACCATATTCCTTGTGGGATAAACCCTAATATTTGTTAGGTTCTATATTTGACTAACGATCGCTTTATACTTCTTTAAGGAGATATAATTTGAGCTTATCAAATTTTGGCGCCGTTGCCAGGGAATTTGGCTTTTAGATTAAGATTAATTTTTATTATATCATTGGTAGTCATTATTTCCTTATTTTACGTTATTTTTCTTTTTGTTTGTGTTGAAACATATTTTGATTCGTAGTGCATGCCAAATGCGAGAAGTCAAGGCATTCCCTTGATTCCATTCAACCCCGAAATTGAAAGAGCATTATGTAGGATAGAGAACAACAACAATAACAATGAGGGACACGATCTTGGTGATGGAGAGGAACCTCTTGGAGAGAAACATGACAATGCATCACAACATCCACCACAACATCAACCACAAAATGTCCTTAATAATCCACAAGTAGCAAGGCAACATCCTCCACCTAGACAACGCCCTGAATTCGGCATATGAAACAACTATGGGGTCTATCCTGACGCCGCTAGAACTATGAGTGCTATTGTGTTACTTCCATTGCTGCCAGGAAGTAAGTTTAGCATCACAAGTGGGCTGATTTAAATACTTTATA
The DNA here is from genome assembly GCF_947179165.1 of Solanum dulcamara. Classification (NCBI taxonomy): domain Eukaryota; kingdom Viridiplantae; phylum Streptophyta; class Magnoliopsida; order Solanales; family Solanaceae; genus Solanum; species Solanum dulcamara. The sequence goes on along the minus strand of NC_077238.1, from coordinate 59,027,428 downwards.
GTAGAGGACTATTTTCAGGATTGCCATCCGAAGATCCACACATTCATCTCCAGAATGTGGCATACGTTTGACAAAGCAGTATTGGTGACCCGGGCTTAAATATGGATATCATTGGATTGCACATTTTTCCATTATCACTTACCGGCGAAGCTTTAATTTGGTTGTCCGAACTCCTGTACAACTCCATCACAACTTGGGATGAATTATGCATAACATTCATGGAGAAGTACTTCCCATTATCTAAGAAGTTGAAACTAACAGATAGGATCAACAATTTCCAACATTGCTCGGAGAGTCAATTTGTGAAGCTTAGGAGAGATTTTTAAAGTATCTACGAAGCGTTCCAAATCATAGGATAGCAAATGAGTCACTTCTTGAGCTATTCTACCGTACATTTGATGATAATAGAAAGGCTGTCGTCGACACCATCACTAGCGGAGAATTTTTGGCTAAAACTTTAAAAGAGGCTGCAGAGAGACTTAATTATGTTACAAAGACCAACAGAGCTTGGATTACTAGGGATAGAGAAACTTCAAAGAGATCTTTTTTTGTTCGCACAAATCAGAATCCCAACTTACAAAATGAAGAGATACTTTAAGAGCCTGCTCAATTAAAAACTAACATCAGGTTGGTAGTTAAAAGCATGGGATAAGAGAAAATTATTGCAATCGACCATCAAGGTAGGGCACCAAGTTATGAAGATTATGGATATGAGAAAGATTCTTATTATGTGAATGATCAAGTGGGAGGTTTCCAGACTAACATCCAAGCATCCAATTAGAATTCTTTGCGCCAAGGTCAAGGAAATCAAGGTCGGAACTATAACAACTTCAATCGAGAGGGAATTATGATTGCGACAACAACTACAATCGTGATAAAAACTACAATCACGAGAATAATTACAACCAGAATGGATACAATGATCAAAACCGCGGGCAAGACAGATAAGGTGATTATAGAAAGAGAGATAACAATAATAATGTTGCATACATCCCTCCTAGAAATTGAGATGGGGAATTTGGACTTGCTAGAATCAAAGATAGTATGGCTAAGATGATGAAAAAGTATGATAGAACAAAGGATAATCTTAAAGAGATACACAATGATCTTTCTAGAATGAATCAAAAAGTTGAGTCACGTTCTACATCCATAAAGCTTATTGAGCAAAAATTAGGGCAAAATTTATCATCTTTTAACCCACACCAAAAAGGAACTCTCCCAGGTAATACAATTCAAAATCCAAAGAATGACAAAAAATGCATGGCAGTGACCACCTGAAGTGGAATTCAAACAGTTGATCCACCTATGCCAGAACTTTGAGGATGATGTACACGATGTGGTTGTTAGTGAGGGTGAAACAGAAATCAAAATCGAGGAAGAAGTAGTAGGCAAAAAGAGAAGCACCAAACAGCTTGAAAAAGGAGATGCAAAGCATAATGAGAAAGTAGGCAATGCAAAAGACGCTGCTCCAACTCTAATTCCAATGCTAAGACCTCTTCCTTCTTTTCCATAAAGATTGAAGAAAAAGGACAAAAAGGGAAAGTTTCTTAAGTTTATTTCCATGTTGAAACAACTTTTAGTGAATGTTCCCCTATTAGAGGCGCTAGAACAAATGCTGGGTTATACCAAGTTTATGAAGGATCTTGCCACAAAGAAGAGAATGGTAAGCTTTGAACCGATCGATAACTTGCATCATTGTAGTATAATCGCCACTCGCTCCGTTGTGCAAAGGATTAAAGACCCAGGAACATTCACCATTCCATTTACCATTGGGGTATTCAACTTTGCAAAAGCATTTTATGACTTAGGTGCTAGCATTAACTTGATGTTGCTCGCAGTGTTCCGATAATTAGGCTTGGGAGCTTCCAAATCGACGTTAATGCAACTCTTGATGGCAGATCGTACTGTGAAAAGGCCCATGGGAATTATTTATGATGTTCTAGTAAAGGTTAAATCATTCATATTCCTTGTTGACTTCGATATTCTTCACTGCAAAGTAGACTTTGATGTTCCTATCATTTTAGATAGACCATTCTTAGCAACTGGATGTTCTTTGGTAGACATGGAAACTAGCCAACTAAAGTTTTAACCAAATAATTAAGAGGTGATATTTGAAGTGTGCTGAGTAATTAAGCATCACAATGATCTATGAGTTATTTTCATGATTGATGTTGTCGACGATTTCCAACCAGACATACCTATTAAAGAGAGGTTGGGTGTTGAAGCTCTACAATGGCCAGGATAAGAGGACTACTTAGACCTTGTAGAATATGTTTCAAGCTCGCATGATTGACTTTAAAGATAATTGGAATGATCATTTTTCTTTTATTAATTTTGCCTATAATAATAGTTACCACTCTAGTTTTCAGATGGCTCCATTTGTGATGCTTTATGGTAAGAGGTGTAGGCATCATATAAGGGGGATTTGAGGTTGGTAAAATGGATTTGATAGGGACCGAGTATGTTCATTAGGCTATAGAGAAAGTTCAACTTATTAGAGAGAGGTTGAGAATAACCTAGAATAGGCAGAAATCCTATACCGATGTGCAGATGAGAGAGATTGAGTTTGATGTTGATGATTGGATTTATCTAAATATCTCACCTATTAGGAGGTGATGTGATTTGGTAAGGCAAGGAAGTTCAGTCCTAGATATGTTGGGCATTACAAAATTTTGAGGTATTTTGGTAAAGTGGCCCAGTATTCCATGTGTACCTATTAAAGAAGTGCATTGGTAATCGACATCAATTGTGTCTTTAGAAAGTGTTGGTGTAAAGGAAAGTCTTCTTATGAAGAGGTCTCAGTTGAGATATGATGGCCAAATACCCCAACCTCTTTCCTTCCAGTTCAGCCTCAGAGTGTAATAATAGTTCCTCCACAATATTCTATTAAGATTCATGTCATTCTATTATTCTCATGTTTCAGTATGCATACATCTTCATGGAATCAGTTCAGTATTCATGTTTTAGTTTGGAGTTAGTCACTCGATTAGTCTCATGTTTAGCTTTTTAGTATTGGGTTGCAAATCATTTACCCTACTCATTTCAGCCTTATTACACTTTATTCGAGGATGAATTTCTCAAAGGAGAGATATTGTAAAACTTTAGAAGTCCCTAAGTACAGATCAGTTGGACATTGTAGGAAAAAAATGAAGTATGCAATTTTTGGGTTTTATGAGGGGTGGGGGGACAGGGTTCACAGGTCATAAATGGAACCATGGCTTGTAGATACCATCCATAGATGAGACTTCAAAAATCAAAAATTTGGTCTGAGTTGTACGAGCCAAGAATTAAGAGTCGTACTTTGTTCTACGGGTTGTAAATTGAGTTCGTACATCATATTCAAAAACTTGAAAAATTAGACTAGAAAAGGATGAGAGGGTTTACAGGTCATAGATGGTTTTACGGACCATGGAAGGTTCTTATAACCAATGTCCTAAAATTTTCAAACTCAGACATGTCCCTGAGTTATATGAAGCCTATCTATTAGTCGTAGTTTAAACTATGATCGATAGAAGGGGTCTCAGAGATTATGTATTTCAGTATATTTATTTCAATGAGTTGCCACTACGGGTCATACTTCGAGTTATGGTCCATAATTAGGTCTCGTGGTTCAAAGTTCTAGAACTCATGATTTTATGATGATTTCTACATATAGAGTTCAATGGTCTATAGATGGAACTACGGATCATAGAAGGCCATGTAGAATTTGTCCAGTAGTATTTAATAATGGTCTTTTGGTCTTTTTCCATTCTTTCAAATTCCCATACTACATTGTTTTGGGATATTTTAAATGGGATTAAGTAATTCGTATGAATCCTAACCTCTCATTCTCTCATACCTCACCCAAATAAGATTTCTTGTCTCTCAAGTCTTCTCTCAAACAAGAACTAGGGCTCCAAGCTTCAAGTTTTCATTGAAGCAATTAAAGCTTATATTCCACTCCAGGTATGTGAGATTTGATTAATAAGTATATCATATCCCGAGAGGGTACCCTGGGCATGACCGGCACTCGGAGACCATCACTGGCCCTAAGCGAACCACTTGATCTGATCACTCATTCAATCACTTAATGGAAGACTCGACTCAATATATAATTAAATCAAGTGGGTAATTAGAAACATCATCATCAATAAATAAATAATAGTTTAAAAGTACTCAAAGTATAATGTAACTCGACGTCATAAACTCAATAATGAAATTATGGTTTAAAAACAGACTCTGAAAGAATCCTTCTATTCAACTATACTCTGTCTATGAAGCCTCAAACTGACTCATATGAAGGTGCCGAGACAAGTCTATGACTGCCTCAAAGAACTACTAAATAATAAAGGAATGATGTCACGACCCAAAAACCAAAGTCATGATGGCACACATCCCAACATCCCACCTGATATGTAAGCCTAAAAGTAAATCTCATATAAAACTCCCAAAGGGACTAGCGGTGATCCAGATATAGTAAAGACTATAAATGAAAGATGGACTAGCAGGGATCAGGAGCCCAAGATCTCACCACTTATCCGATAATGATGTATTTATAGGAATCAACTACCGTACTAGACACCCTGGCTAGTATCTGCATAAAAAAGGAACACAAAATTAGGAGTGAATATAATACACATGTACTCAGTAGCTTTAATGATAGGTCTCCAAAAGACAATATTTACGATGCCCAAAACAAGGAATTATTGTAAGTTCTCAAGCGCGTTTTGCTAGTTTGATATGTGTTTTTGGTTAGTTTTAAGGGAAATTGAAGGATGCTTAGGTTGACGATCATTGGCTTGGTTTTTGTGGAGATTTGATTAATCTTGGAGTAAATTGGCAGCTTGGTGTTGAGGATATATCACAAGTAAAACAAAATATCCAAGAAGTGCTAAATTGACTAGAGCTTGGCAAGGATTTGCGACAACTTCATAGGAGAACTCAAAGAAGGAACTTCACCAGGCTTTGAAGGACATTGTATTGGACATGTGGAGGTGGAACAACCATGTTTGGCCAAGTATGCACACCAAGTCAGCCTCCACAGACCATGAAGTGCAATACTGGCAGTGAAGAAGCTCCTCATCTGTGAAGAAATCTCCTAGGAAGGCTGCCAAGAAATTGGCTAAAGATCACACCAAGAAAGCACCACCACGAACTATGGTGCTCACCATTGGCCGTGGTAGGTACCATGGTGATATGGCCAGATGCAAAAATACCAAGACAAGATGTAGCATGGACAAGAAAACCACCAGGAGCCAAGGCATGAAGCAACATGGCCAAGGAAACCACCAAGGGCCTCACCATGAGTCGTGGTGTCTCCCGTCCAACGCTATACGAAGTTCATCAAGTCTTCTTTTCCAGTTTGTTTAGGACTAGTTTTAGACTTCTATAAATACCTTATTTTATTATAGGTTTAAGGAATTATTTTTCCCACATTTCCCCTACTGTTTGAAGGCTATTATACACGACCTAAACTATATTTTTAGTCTTGATTCCTTGGAAACACACGCTGGACAGTAGCTAAAGGAACCGCATGATAACTTGTGTTTGTTGGATATCTTTGGAGACTTGAATCAAGTTTTGCTTGCTAGTTTACATCGTTTGATTCATGTGTTGATTTTCTATCACTTCGTAAGTATTGTTTAATGAATTATACATAAGTTCTTGTTGCTTTACTTATAATTATGCATAGCTAGTCCCACAACTAGGGTTTTGGGACCATGACGACTTAAGTAGAATAGACAAACGTAGGATTGATATTCGTGATTTATTTTTGCATATACTATGATTTCTTCATTCACAAGTCTTTCTTAGTTTGTGCACTCATTAAGAACTTTCCCTTATTCATTGCTTTCCTAAGAGAGAGGTAGCAATTAGGAAAAGAAAATCACAAGTTTGAAGAGTTTGGCTTCAAAAGAAGGGATAAACTCATATAAGTTACTTAAGATTAGGAGGAGATAGTACTCTAGGATCTAGGGCGAGGGTTAGTATAGTATACATTCTGAGACCGGAAGGATGTCACACCCCAAGAGGGTACCCTAGACATGGCCGACACTCAGAAACCATTACTGGCTCCCAAGTGAACCACTTGACCGGATCACACATCCGTTCATTTATTCAATCAGCGGAAGACATAAAATAAAGAGGTAATTAAGTGGGCAATTCTAATCAATAATCTAGCTTAAGGAAGAAAGTCCATGAGCCAATAAATCAAGCTCCAATCTATGTTATTAAATAGTCTGACAAGAATAATTCAAGAAAATAAAATACTCAATCGACCCATCACTATCTAGTCTATGAAGCCTCTATCACTACTATCTAATTGGTTTCAATGACAGGTTCATGGCTACCTCAAATTAGAATGAAAAGACTAAATTTAACGTAAGAATTACATAAGTGGTATCCCCCGAATAGGGGGGGACTCACTAATAAGCTAAGTGTGAACAGATCCTCAATGGTATGCCTATTGATGATCTCTTAAGCCTGTCTCTGCATTATGAAATAGTGCAGGTACAAATAGACATCAGCACATGGAATATACGAGTATTTAATATAGTATAAAGCATACATCAAGGTAGAATAATATAAGTCCAAACATCTCAAATCAGAAAGATAAGAGAGACTTAATCAAGGTGTCATAAGTCTAAAGTAAGAATGCGGTTTAGACAAAGACCAATCATATACAATCCAATCCAATCATGTACAATTCAATTCAATCCAATTCAATCATATATAATCTGATTCAATCCAATCATATACAATTCGATCCAATCCAATCATGTACAATTCGATTCAATCCAATCATATACAATCCGATTTAATCCAATCACATACCATCCAATCCAATCCAATCATATACTCAATGAATTAGAATTTAGAAATGTTTAACAAATCGACTCAATCATCTACAATACCAATCAAACCAATCAACCAAGTATTCAATCAACTCAATAATAAACTCAAAGGACTCAACTCAACAAATATGCAAATTACAATTTAGCAATGTTTTGTAATTTGACTCAATCATTTACAATCTCAATCAAACCAATCATATCATGCACAATCCACTCAATTTGGGAGTTTTTCTAACAAACAACCATCATCTATGAGCCAGTGATGTACAATAAGACGACATTATTGCCAAATCTGTCCATACTTTTTCAAGGTATGAATGAATCAACCAATCATGTATCTAATAATCAATCAAGTCCTATCATATTAGGACAATAAAATAGGAAACATCCGACTTTAACGATTTAATCCTTTCCTATATTGGCTACGTAGTTTATGGGATTCGAGTAAGGACTATTCTCTTACCCCATTTAGTGCTCAATATTTCTCCTGAGAATCAATATGCTCATATTTATCGGGTGAGCAAAATACTCAAAATACTCATTTAGTCTTTTTTGGACTTAGTTCAAATCAACTTATTAGTTCTCATTGGACTCTTTTCAAAACTCAATCAATCTGGCCTCATTGGACCTTCTTTCAAAACTCAATCAATTTCAATCATTACTTCTGTTACACCCCATAATTTTGTACCTTGGAACGCATTCTTAAGTCTCTTGAAAGACTCTTAAGTTTCTTGGAAGGATCGTAAGCCTCTTAAGTTTCTTAAGGTTTCCTAAAGTTTCTTAAAGCTTCTTAAGAGTTACCATGTGAGCTGGATAATCTATAACACTATCAAACAACTCTAAGTAAAGGAGAATGCGATACCTCTTAGTAGAGAAGATTGGAAATAGAGTTAGAAGAATCAGAAAGAAGTTGGAGACCAAACAATGAGTCGTAGGACTTGACTTATTTACGTAAGCTTCCACCTTGGAAATCTTACATACTTAAGCTACTGGAGTACATACCAATCTTACGTAGCAAGGATTATATAGGTTCGTAAAAGAAGACGAGATTACGAACCCACGAGGGGGAAAAGAAAGTGTCGCGTGGTAGCATGGGAGAGTGCCACATGGCAGCAACTAGGAGTTCCACATGGCAGCAGTTGAAGCAAAGGGGTAGGCCTCCACATGCCACATGGCATCCCATAATTGGAGGAAGGGATGTGTTGGCCCAATGAGGGCTTGACACGTGTTACCACTTAGGGCTTAACATGTGTCACCACTTAGGGGTTGACATGTGTTACCCTCCTAAGGTGGCCTATATATATTTTTTTGATGAATTTAATTCATCCTTATACTTTAAGATTCATCTTTATCAAAAACAATATTCAAGAAAAGAAGAGAAGAGAAAACTTGAAGCTAGAGAGAGAGAGCTACTATTTTGGGGAAAAAAAGGTGAGTTCTTTGATTTTACTCTGTGAATTAATTATCTAGGGTGTACCACAATGTTATGAAGGTGTTAGTAATGAAACTTTATTGTTTGGAGCATCCCAAAATGTTAGTAAACAGCCACAAAATTTTAGGCATGGTAAAGGAACTTCCGAGGCAAGTTTCGATGAGTTTGACGAGTTTCAGGCAAGGTAAGGGCTTCCATTTCAAATTGGAGTTTATGATATTTCTATGAGGTATGTTACATGTATTAAATAAGGTTGGAAGTGGAAAAATTGCATAAGGATGCTTCACGTTAGAAACAAACTAAATTAAAGTGGTTATAGCTAAATCGAAGTCGAGTAGTGGGTTGTCGTTGAGGTGCTGCGGGTGCAGCTAGTTGGGTTGCGTGTTGCAGGGATTTAAAGTATTTTAAAAAGGGTGTGGGTGCATCTGATTGCAGATACATGACTCTCCATTTGGTATGGTTAAAGATTTTGCGAAATAAAGATTAAAAAATCTATTTTCGTATCATAGTTTGGAGCAAGTTGTTTGGAGCTTGTATTGTGTAAGGTTGAAGTGATTTACTTGTAAATATGCTTCTAGTTGTTGTTGGTGGTATGGTTGTTGATATTATGGTGAGTTGAAATCTCGGGGATGTTGAAGTTATAGGGGAGATACTGTCCGATGTTCGGTAGATTCAGAACTAATAACAAACTAGTCGAGGGTAATGGATAAGGAAATAACTCCTATGAATACATGGGTGTAGAGTTGGAAATTGGAAAGTGAAAGTTCATTAACCTTAGTATTACTTTCATGTTAAATAGGTTTAAGAGACGACGAGGTGAACATGTAAGAGTAATCCGTAAGAGGTATATGAAGCTTACCCGTTCTTTTCTTTTGGCATGTCTTAGCCTTAAGTGATTGATATACGAAATGTGGGGATAATTCCATTCATAGAACCCCAAGTATGATTCATAAGTATTATTCACTTCTCGATGGTGGAATTCCTATACTAGTTGAGTTATTGCCTCTCAAGGCTTCTATATGATGGAGAGTAGTAAGTATGTGAAGTTCTCTCCTTTTTCTTGGCATGTTTTGGCATAAGTACATAGAGCTACCCTTCTTTCCTCTTGATATGTCTTTGACATAAGTATGGTGTTATGACGGTAAGGTAATGCAATAATAAGGTTATGATACCGAGCCCATAAAGGGTCAGGTACGGTATATGATGATTATGACACCGAGTTCCATAAAGGGCCGGATATGGTATATGATGATTATGACACCGAGTCCCATAAAGGGCCAGGTACGGTATATGATAATATGATGGCACTGAGTCCCATAAAGGGTCGGGTATGATATATGATGATATGATGACACTGAGTCCCATAAAGGGCCGGGTACAGTATATGATATGTAGATTGGACCGAACGTTCCTCGGCATTACTATATAATACGTGGATTGGGCCAAACGTTCCTCGGTATTACTATATGATTTGTGGATCGGACCGAATATTCCTTGGTATTATTATACGATATGCGGATTAGGCCGTTTGGTAGAGTCTTTTCTAGTAGAGTCTTGTTTACTGGTGTATGGTGCACCACATCTATAAACAGGAGGCTACAAGACATTTAGGATGTACCTTTCTTTCTTATCTTAGATCGTGCTATAAAGCCTAGCCATAGGAAATAAAATTCCTTTTTTCTAAACTTTGGTTTCAACTGAAGAACGACATCGACAGAAGAAAGTGACGGATGATATTGGAAGCTACACAATATACAGGTAAGTAATAGTGCGAAAGAGGCATGCTGGGTAAGGTAAGAAGATTGAAATATGATTGAAATGTAAAGTTGAAAATTGAAAGAAAAAGTAGATAGGAAAGTGTAACGGGTGCAGTTCGAGTTGGACATACGAGTTAAGTCCATCATTTTATACTGTTATTGATATTGGGTGCCCTGTGAGACTGTGATATGAATATATATCTATTGGCCCTGTTAGGCATTGTTGGTATTTCCGGAGTGCAGGTTTGGGATAGTAAGGAATATAGAGAAAACTCTACCAAAATTCTTTTGGAAATAGAAAGAGAATGAGATATAATCTTGTAATATATCTTGAGAGATCGTATCCACGGTAACGATAAGATCTGACTAAAATAAGAGTACAACTGAATTTGAGAAATAAGTTAAATTGTGATATGGGTGGCAAGTAGAAGGTCAATACTGATATGGTGAGATGAATGGTGATGGATATGAATGTCTTAAGATAGCCTGCGAGGAATTAAGGATGAGAATGACGAGGAAGGATAAGGGGTTATGTACTCTTGCTCCACTAGGTGAAATTAACCCAAAGTAAGGATCATGAATAAAAGTTAAGAAATATTAACCTCCGGGATTGACCTTGAGCAAAATATAGTGTGAATATAATGAGGATCATCATGGAAGTACGTAGAGCCTAGTAAAGAAGTACCTAAAGAATGTGATTATGAGTAAGATTAGGAGTTAGCACCGGGTACATGATAAGGATGAAAGCTCACAAAGCAGAAAGGATTATTGTGTATATGTACCTCCGCTTTGAAAATAGTGGGATCCCTCGAGGATAGGGAATGGAAAATTGCAAAACAACTGAGGCATTGTGAAATTATTAAAGGAACAAGTGGTATCCTTTGGGAAAAAAGAGGTGATAACAAAACGTGAAACACGTATCATCAGAGTATAAGTGCCCCCGAATGGAGAATCGGACATGATTATAAGCACTAGTAACATACTGATTGGGATGAATGAAATGTGGCTTTGGATAAACTACTATATTAATTATATGACTCGAGTACCAGTACTTGGACTGGATTAGGTACTAGTTATTGAGAATTCTGAGCACCCCATGGTTATATTAAGGTTTCTTACAAGGGCAAGCTAAAGTATAGATGAGTTAACAGAAGGTGTAGAAATGGTGCAGTATGTCAAATGTGTTAGAAGAGAATCATATGCGTCTGAACAGTTGAAAATAAACAGAGGATGACATGGGTACACCCTAAAGGGGGGGAAGTTGACAAGAGAAATACAAGTGTGAGAGGAAATCAACTGACACTGTCATATGTTGACGGGACCGCTTAAACTTCAAGTGAGATCCCATACTGGCATAAGTTAGCAAGAGCTCAAGGCCAATAATAAATATATAGAAGCCACGGTATTTGAGACCGTGTGAAAAATCATGGGTGCCTACAAAAAGGGGTGAATACGATAAGAGAGTAGGACTGAGCAAACTAAGGGCATCGAAAAGGGTAGTAGGGCCGTGTTTGAGTAATGATTAAGATATGGAAATAGAGTCATTGGTCGCTGATATCGGGACGTACAAGTAGCAAGGAGAATAGAAAATCTCCTATAGTAGGAAATGAGGAGACCAAGGAGTACGTAAAGGAAGAAAAGAAAGAAGTAGGACAAAATAACGTTAGCACTAGCAAGTCCTAGTGTGAAGTCAATATGTAAAGCAAGATAGGCCGAGAGACGAAAAGACTGCGTTTACCTTATACTAGTGGTATAAGAGTAGTTTTGTAACCTATGAATAGTTATATACAGCATAAGACCAAGCGGAGGAGTATATGATGAAAAGGAGTTATGATATTTTGGATACATTATAGAGGAATACGAAGAGAAGTTAAATCAAATAGCCAAAAAGGACACAGTCATGGTTAAATTAAAGATCTACCCCAACAGCGGTTGTAAGAGAGAAGAAGAGAGGGCAAGGCGAAACATGAAGACTAGCGAGAAAATGGTAAATCTTGGGCTAAGATGAGTGCCTTCACACATTATTGCAAGGATGGCAATGGAATGTGATATGAGGACTTCCCAGGGGGTCATCCATCCTAGTACTACTCTCGCCCAAGCAAGTTTAACTTTGGAATTCTGGTGGGATCTAGTGCGTTAGTTCTTTTATGATCGCACAAGATGGGAGAATCCAAACTAGCGGCGAAGCAATGGCACGAGATTATGTACCTAGAGTGTTATAAGTTACGATAAGGGAATTGTAAAAGAGCTTAAGCAAAACAAGCAGGATTATCCGATTAATAACAGATGGAGCACTTGTATGCCACAGTTCTTCAACATAATACCAGTTAATGATAAGGCAAACCATGGAATGGCTATACAGGTCATTATGTGAAGGGACTTCAGCACAACTTGGTAGCCAACTCTGATGGGAAAAAACAAAACCCAAAAGGCGAGGGTACCAGTTGATGTCATCTAAGGAATGCAAGAATTAATATATGAGTTCGAAGATTCCATAATATGACCTTGGATACAATACTCACTTTGCACTCCCTGGAAAGATAATTCTATATGGAATGTTATCCACAGATTAACAATATCAGCCTATGTTCCTTCAATCAAGGACTACCTGTCCAGTCAAAATTGTGTAAAATTATAGGTTAAGAGGGTGGTAGGACCTTATGGAGTCCCTATATCTATTATCCCAGATGAAGCATCCCAAGTTACAGTTAACTACCGAAGATCAGTCTGCGAAGAGATTGGGAAGACAGATAGGTCTTCGTACACCATTTTACCCTCAGACTGATGGACAGACTAAGATTGGTAGCTACACGGTAGATGATATGTTGCAGGCCTATATGGTTGACCCCAAAGGTAACACAGATAATTGCCTACCACCTGTAAAGAGTACTTACGCTATTAACTATCATTCCAGTATCCAGGTGGCCCGTATGAGACTTTGTATAGCAGATATTATAGGCCGCCAATTGGTTGGTTTAGTGTTAGTAAAACACAACTAATAAGCCCAGACGTGGTCCAATAGGCGGTATAGAAGGTAAAGCTTATTCGGGAGAGATTATTAGTAGCACAAAGTCGACAGAAGTCATACGCGGATAATCGACATCGATCTCTAAGGTTTCAAGTTATAATTAAGCACTCTCGAAAGCGTCGCCCACAGAGAAAGTAATGAGAGCCAGCAAGAAAGAGGACCTTAGTCTGAGATGCATTGACCTTATTAGATCCTCCATCGAATAGGCAAGGTTGCCTACGAGTTGGACTTACCAGCAAATCTGGAAGTGGTATATCCAGTCTTCCATGTATCAATGCTTTGCAAGTATGTTGGTAATCCAACCCGGGTATATCCTGTAGAGGGTATCCAGGTAACAAAGGAGTTATCCTACAGAAGCAACCTATCTCCATCCTGGGTTGGCAAAGTAGAAGATTATGAACTAAGGACGTAGCTTTTGTCAAGGTATTGTGGAGAAATAAAAATCATGAAGAGATGACTTGGGAAGCGGAGGAGGAAATGAAACACAAGTATATGTACCTACTTCTTACGCTATAGGTAATCCCAACCTTTGGTACTCTCATAGTGATAGCTCAATGAAGAATACATTATTGCAATAGAATAGAGAAACTCTGCATATAGTCTGTATAAGATCTTGAGTCTCTTGAAAGACTCTTATGTTTATTGGAAGGATCGTAAGCCTCTTAAGTTTCTTAAGGTTTTCTAAAGTTTCTTAAGACTTCTTAAGAACTATTAAGCTTCTTAAGACTTACCATGTGAACTGGATAATCTATAACGCTATCAAAAAACTCTAAGGAAAGGAGAATGTGATACCCCATAGTAGAGAGGATTGGAAATAGAGTTAGAAGAATCCGAAAAAAATTGGAGACCAAACAATGAGTTGTAGGACTCGACTTATTTATGTAAGCTTCTAGCTTGGAAATCTTACATACTTAAGTTACTAGAGTACATACCAAGCTTACGTAGAAAGGATTATATAGGTTCATAAAATAAGATGAGATTACAAACCCACGAGGGGAAAAAGAAAGTGCCACGTGGCAGTATGGGAGAGTGCCATGTGGCAGCAGCTGGGAGTTCCATGTAGCAGCAGCTAGAGCAAAGGGGGTGGGACCCACATGCCATATGGTAGCCTGTAATTATAGGAAGGGATGTGTTGTCCCAATAAGGGATTGACACGTGTCACCACTTAGGGCTTGACATGTGTCACCACTTAGGGCTTGACACGTGTTACTCCCCTAAGGTGGCCTATATATATATATATATATATATATATATATATATATGTTTGATGACTTTAATTCATACTTATCCTTTAGGCTTTATCTTTATCAAAAAAATATTCAAGAAAAGAAGAGAAGAGCAAACTTGAAGCTATAGAGAGAGGTACGATTTTGGGGAAAAAAGGTGAGTTCTTCAATTTCGCTCCATAAATTAATTATCTAGGGTGTACCACAATTTTATGAAGGTTTTAGTAATGAACATTTATGGTTTGTAGCAGCCCAAAATGTTAGCAAATAGACACAAAATTTTAGGCGTGCTAAAGGAACTTCCGAGGTAAGTTTCGACGAGTTTGACGTGTTTCGGGCAAGGTAAGGGCTTCCCTTTCAAATTGAAATTTATTATTTTTCTCTGAGGTATATTACATTTCCTTAATAAGGTTGGATGTATAAAAATTGTATAAGGATGCTTTACATTAGAAACAAACTAAATTGAAGTGGTTATAGCTAAATCGAAGTCGAGCAGTGGGTTATCGTTGTGGTGTTGCGGGTGTAGCTAGTTGGGTTGCATGTTGTAGGGATTTAAAGTTTTTTAAAAAGGGTGTGGGTTCTTCTGGTTGCAGACACCCAACTCTCCATTAGATATGGTTAATGATTTTGCGAAATAAAGATTAAAATACTCTATTTTCGTATCATAGTTTGGAGCTTGTATTGTGTAAGGTTGAAGTGATTTACTTGTAAATATGTTGTTGGTTGTTGGTGGTGGTATGGTTGTTGATATTGTGGTTGAGTTGAAATCTCGGGGATATTGAAGTTATAGGGAAGATGCTGCCCGATGTTCGGTAGATTCAGAACTAGTAACAAACTAGTCGAGGGTAATGGTTAAGGAAATAACTCCTATGAATACTTGGGTGTAGAGTTGGAAATTGGAAAGTGAAAGGTCATTAACCTTAGTATTACTTTCATGTTAAATAGGTTTAAGAGACGACGAGGCAAACGTGTAAGAGTAATCTGTAAAAGGTCTGTGAAGCTTACCCTTTCTTTTCTTTTGGCATGTCTTAGCGTTAACTGATTGATATACGAAATGTGGGGATAATTCCATTCATAGAACCCCAAGTATGACTTATAAGTCTTATTCACTTCTCGATGGTGGAATTCCTATACTAGTTGAGTTATTGCCTCTCAAGGCTTCTATATGATGGAGAGTAGTAAGTATGTGAAGTTCTCTCCTTTCTCTTGGCATGTTTTGGCATAAGTACGCAGAGCTACCCTTCTTTCCTCTTGATATGTCTTTGACATAAGTATGGTGCTATGACGGTAAGGTAATGCAATAATAAAGTTATGATACTGAGCCCATAAAGGGCTGGGTACGGTATATGATGATTATGACACCGAGTCTCATAAAGGGCTGGGTATGGTATATGATGATTATGACACCGAGTCCCATAAAGGGCTGGGTATGGTATATGATAATATGATGACATCAAATCCCATAAAGGGTCAGGTACGGTATATGATGATATGATGACATTGAGTCCCATAAATGGCCGGTTACGGTATATGATATGTAGATCAGACCGAACATTCCTCGGCATTACTATATGATATGTGGATTGAGCCGAACGTTCCTCGGCATTACTATATGATATGTGGATCGGACCAAATATTCCCTGGTATTATTATACGATATGCGGATCGGGCCGTACGTTCCTCGATATATACTTACTATATATATGGATTGGTCTGTACGTTCCACAACGCTAATAATATGTGTATGCTTATGATGACAGAATGATGTAGATGGTACACCGAGTCCCCTAATGGGCCAGGCACAATACGTGATGGAAATATGTATGACTTTCTTTTATACGATGCAAGTATGGTAAATGGTTAAATATTATACTTTCCCCCTGCATCCCTACGCCAACTGTAATCTACTTATGATGTCTATGCTTTACATACTCAGTATATATGTCGTACTCACTCCCCTTTCTTCAGGGGGCTGAGTGCATGCCCGCAGGTACAGATACACACTTTGGGGATCTGTTAGTGTAGGAGTTACACTCAGCATTTCAAAAGCGCTCCATTATGCCGGAGCCTAGTTTTGGTATTAACCTTTGATGTATATATTTATTTGTTCACGGGTACGGTGGAGGTCATGTCCCGCCTTACGTTACTGTTCTTACTCTTAGAGGTCTGTGGTCATGTATATAGGTTGTATATGCATGTATGTACAATGGTGCCTATGATAAGCCTCGCCGGCTTATATGTTATCCTGCTTATTGATGTGCTATAACTTAAATAGGGAACAGATTTACTTATAGATAGCAGGGATATACGCGAGTGCCCAATTCGGGCACCCGTCACGGCCAATGGGGTTGGGTCGTGACAACTTCACTCAATTAGGCAATCCTTTTAAGACTCATTCATGACTCATCAAGACTCCAAATCAACAATTGCTAGTGTTTTCAATTAAGACATGCTTTCAACTCAATCATGCAGTAAATATTAAATGCATTTAAAACATAATTTTCATTCCTCAAGTCAAACTCAAAATAGACGTTTTAATATAAAAATGCTCAACTCATTTATACTCAAAATACTCATGCTCAAACTCTTTCTAAATAAAAGATGAAAATAACTATTCTTTAAACTGAAAATAGTGCATAATAATTTATGCAAAAATGTGCACAAATCATTACTAAAACGCCTTTTCAAATAATCATTTATACTCAAAGTGCTCACAAAACTCCAGTCAAATCGAATTATGCAAACCATATCATGTAGTCACATTAGACTCCAATTCATTACATCTCAAACATCATCATCCACATTACATCTTCATCAACCATTTCCCTTTTTAAAGATGAACATCATTTACATTATCATCAAATATCTTACTCCAAAATCCTCATTTAACTCTATGTTCAATTTCATCAAACTCATTAAAATATGCATCACCTCACTTTGAAAGCAATATTTTATGAAAAAATGTCCACAAATCATTACTAAAACTCCTTTTTAAATAATCATTTATACTCAAAGTGCTCACAAGACTCCAGTCAAATCGAATTATGCAAACTATATCATGTAGTCACATTAGACTCCAATTCATTATATCTCAAAACATCATCATCAACATTACATCTTCGTCAACCATTTCACTTTTTAAAGATGAACATCATTTACATCATCATCAAATATCTTACTCCAAAATCCTCATTTAACTCTATGATCAATTTCATCAAACTCATTAAAATATGCATCACCTCACTTTGAAAGAAATATTTTAGTTATACATGAAAACCTTCAATCTCAACCTCAAGACAAATTAAGAAAAAATGAAATCTCATCTTGGGTTCATGTGAATGAATACATGAATCCATACTCTCAACAAAACTCAATCCAAGAACATCATTAATATATATGAATTTATATACAAAAATTAATAGAAATTATAGATAACTCAAGAACTCAACTCATTGAACCTCAAACTCAGCTCAACACAAATTAATAAAGTTGTAGGGCACGTGGATGAACTCAATCCAATATTATGAGTAGCCTTACATACTTGAAATGAAGATTATCTTAACAAAAATCAAAGACCCAACTTGAAGATCTTGAATCCTATCTCTTCTTCTCCTTCCACATCTCTTATCTCAAAAGCTCTAGGGGTGAATGAGAAGAAAACACCCCTAGGATAATGATAAGGGGCGTATTTTAGCCCTAAAACGTAGTGGAGAAAAGACCAAAAATCCCCTCCCAAAAAATATGAAAACTAGAAGAATTTGAACTAAGTTGGAATAGGTCTGCATCACGGACTTGTTCCCATATAGTTTATTTTTTGTTGAAATTTCAAGTTGAAGCAAAAACTTGCCAAGTCCGCGATGCGGACTAGGTGCGCACCCTTCTGGTTGAGAGAACCTAACTTTTTACTCCGAACTCCAAAAATTGTAATCTTAGTGGAGTTGGAAAAAAGACTCAAAGACCTTTAATTTGATAGTTATGGGCCACCCAATTTGTTATATTTTAGGAAATATGGTCGTTTGAAGTTCACCCTTCTATGGTCTCATATGAACACTTAGTAAATAGAAATATTTTGGGCTTGACTTGGTTTTAAAGATCCCTTATGACCCTAAACCACATATAATACTTTTGAAATACTTAGGAATTCATCCTAACTCATACACACAATTAAAAATCATTCAGTTCAACTCTATACACATATGAAGAATGGTTTGAGTCTTAGCAGAAAATATTTACGGTGTTACAGAAGAGATGAATGAGATATGCTTAAGAAGGACCGGGTGGTGAATTAGATGTTACCTAACTCGCTAGATTTTATATGTAATACATTGAATCAATATCATAAATACGAGTTGTCTATTAAGTCAAAAGTCATGGGGATCATAACCCTAGTCTAGTTTTTATATTGTTTACAACTTTAACCTTGTTTACTTGTTATCACATTATCATTTACTCATAAATAAAACCCCCTACTTTTACTTTATGCATATTTATTTTCGAGAAGTAGCTACTACAACTGAATAGTGATAGCTAATAGAACTTGTTTTAACCTATTCTCTATGGGTTAGACCGCGACTCTTAGTTGGGTAAACTATACTGCTAACGATTGTCTATATTTCTTTTGATAGGTATAATTGAACATTATCAAAATGATGCCATTGTCGGGGAATATAACTTTGAAATATTCTATTAATTGCAATTCCAGGTACCGCATTCCAACCACCCACAGTAAGGGTAAACCATTAATTCCCTACAATTCTGAATTGCAAAAGTCCATTTGAAAGATGAATGCGCAAGAGCGTAAAGAGAAAAGGCTGATAGAGCTAGCTAAAAACCATGTCATAGATGATGTCCTAGTTGAGGATGATGCTAATACAGATGGCGTAGGAGCTATGGGAGCTACAGTTCACCCACCAATACCTCAAGGTATAAATTTTACTATCACTAGCATTATGGTACAAATGTTCAACTTAAAAGGATCATTTAGTGCAGCGACAGGTGATGATGCCAACCAATACTTGATGAACTTTATTGCTACCTACAAGTCATCTGAAATCCCTGTGGTTAGCCAATCTGTTGTACGACTATGTCTGTTTCCATTATCAATGTCTAGGGGAGCATTGAAGTGGTTAGACCACCTTCCACATAACTCGATCACAACCTGCAGGGTGCTAAGGAAAGCATTTATTGAGAGGTTTTTCCCACCATCTAAGAAACTTCAAATCAAAGAAGAGACTGGTGCCTATAAGCAACTACCTTCTAACGTATTTCGTGAGACTTAGAAGAGATTCAGGTAGAAGCTGAAGCAGTTTCCAAACCAAAACCTGAGTGACAAGTATTCGAAAGATTTATTTTATAGGTCTTGCAACTTTGTGACCAAGCCAGTCATAGAGGAAGCTTGTGGAGGATCATTTATGGCCAAGTCATTTCAAAAGGCCACAATAATCTTGGATCAGCTCATAATGAATAACAGAGCCTAGTATACTAGAGACAATGATATGGGAGGTTTTAGCTTCCCACTTGAGATGTCAGCAGAGAAGAAGATAAGAGAAAAGGAACGTGATCAAGACATGACACACATGCAAACCCAGATGGACTTTCTGATCAAACGACTGCTAGGTGGTGGGATGGAAAATGTAAATGATGTGGATGCTGCAAATCTCTATGATGACCTACCCAGTAATGAAGAAGTTAAGTAAATAAATGACTAGGAAGGTTTTTGCATATACAATTCTGGTAACCAAGGTCAAAACTTTCAAAGAGATGGATAATATGATAGGGTTAAACACCATGATCAAGGTAACTGGAATAACAAGGATCCATACAAAAATGGTCTGAGGATCCTTTAAGTGTATCTCAGAAATAGAGATAGAGGTGGAGCAACCAACTCAAGAATGGAGGAGATCTTGACTAAAGCACTACAAAAGACAGAATCTACAGAATCTGTGCTCAAGGAGCTAAAAGGCGACATATCAAAAATGACCCAAGTGGTAGAGTCACACTTAACCTCTATAAGGTAGTTAGAGAAATGAATGGGGAAATTGTTTGCCACAGTGAATCAAAGGAAGAATGTTGCACTACCTAGTGACATTGTTCAAAATCCAAGAATGGAGAAATAGTGTAGTTTGAGGATGTCTTGCCGCGACAATAAATCAGGAGATTCATGGGAGGAAACCCATGTGGATACTTGATGAAGTTTGAGTAGTAAGGTAACCTACTACTGATGCTTAGGGAATCATAGGTGTGATCATCTCCCTTGTTTTCAGTTTTGGAGTTTTTGAGTGCATTGGGGACAATGCACAAAATTTAGTGGGGAGTAGGGCATCCTGAAACCCTTTGGAGTTTTTGTTTTCATATTTCTTTTCTATAAAGGTGTATTATCTAGTAGAACTAGCATGTTTAGGTTGTTTGTATGAATACAAGTATCTATAGAAGTTTGTAGTAAGCCCGTAAAAGTAAAAGAAAATGGAAATGGTCCCTATTCAGAAATTTGTGAATGATTGTGTGATTGCATCTCAAATGTGATAACTAATTTTCTAGAATCTTTGTAATATTGTATATGGTGATTTTCTAGTTATGACTATGTTGATTAGTGCTAAATAGCAAAAGATCAGTGTCATATGTGTGAGAGCTCAATTTGTGTAGTTTGATTGATGCATTCGTAAGCTAGAACTTGCCTGATGAGTCTCACTGAAACAATAAGGTAGCTGGATTAGGACAGAATCATAGGCCTTTGTTGATAATGAGTCACTTAGCCCAAATTTAACCAATCAAATAAAATTGTACCCTTTGAACCAAAAGTTTGAGATGGAATAGACCTTTTCTTTAATTAACCAAAATTCACTTTTCCTTTCTGTCTGTGAATCCAAATCTTGGCCCTGGTCCCTTCAAGGACAATGTGTACCTCAACTCAAGCTAAAAGCCTAAGCTGAGGCTGTCTACTATAAGGAGAATCAATTTTTGAATCTTTATCTTGGCCCTAGTCCCTCTTAGGAGATTATGCACTTCAACTTAGACCAAAAGCCTAAGTTAAGGGTGGCTACCATAAGAAAAAACAACAAAGTTAGGGTATGAAAAGAATGGTGGAATGAGAAGAAAAGAAAAGCATGGGTTGTGGCTGGAAGTGAAAAAGAAAACAAGTGCAAAAATATGTCATAAAGAAAAAATTAAGATTGAACAAAAGCGAAAATCACTCCCGAGAAAAATGAATGAGGAAATAAGGGAAAAACAAGAGTTTGGGGGTTGAAAACAAGTATCTAAGTCAAAGTAGCATTTAAAAGGGCAAAGGGGTCACTCTTATCCCAAATGTACCCTATTTGAGCCTGAGCCTAAGTTACAAGCCTAAAAATTCCTATTGTGATCCTAAAAAGGTTATTCAAGAGTTGAAGTGTTGAAAATAAGGGCAAGCTTATGGTCTTTACTTTTACGTTGTTTGAACTTCTTTTGAGAGCGAGTAGTTCTTTTTCGGTCTCTGTTTATCATTTATACACCGTGTGAGAGACTTATTTGTGGAGAGGGAACTGTGATTGTGTTGTTTGGTAGCTACATTGACTAGTATATGACTATTTGCATTGATTTGGTTAGCTAAGAATATCACATGTTATTAAGTAATCCTTGCAATATTGGTTAGAGCATGAGTGCATTGCATAAGTGAAGTTGGGCATGAAATTTATGTTATATGGCTGCTATATATTTCCTATGAGTTGCTAATATTTATGCGTCATTTGGTTTTATGTTGCTATTTCTTAAGAACAACTAACAATTCTAAGTTGAGGGTGTTGATGTGACTCCAAAAGATGACATTTATGACACCCAAAACAAGGAATTATTGTAAGTTCTCAAGCGCTTTTTGTTAGTTTGATATGTGTTTTGGTTAGTTTTCAGGGCAATTGAAATATGTTGGAATTTTGGTGTTGAGGAGAGTTCACAAGGAAAACAAAATATCCATGAAGTACTAAATTGACTTGAGCTTGGCAAGGATTCGTGACAACTTGAAAGGGGAACTCAAAGAACGAACTTCACCGGGCCTTGAAGGATATTGTATTGTACATGTGGAGGTGGAAGAACCATGTTTTGAACAAGTATGTAAACTAAGAAAGACACCACGTACTGTGGTGTGCAATACTGGCCATGAAGAAGCTCCCCATCCGTGAAGAAGGCTCCTAGGAAAGCTGCCAGGAAATTGGATAAGGCTCACACATAGAAAGCACCACCACGAGCCATGGTATGTTCCATGGTTGTGTGTCCAGACACCAAAATACCAAGGCAAGTAGTAGCATGGAGAAGGCAACTACCAGGAGCCAAGGCAAAAAGCAACATGGCCAAGGAAACCACCAAGGCCATCACCACGAGCCGTGGTGCTCACCATTGGTCGTCGTGGATACCGTGGTGCGGTGGAAAGACACCAAGGGGCAAGTAGGATCACAACATGGAGTGGTGGCTCCCATCTAGGGTAATCCGAAGTCCACCAAATCTTCTTTTCCTAGTTGGTTTAGGACTAGTTTTAGACTTCTATAAATACCTTATTTTGTTCTAGGTTTAAGGCATTATTTTTACCACTTTTCCCCTGATGTTTGAAGGATATTATACATGAACTAATCTACATTTTTGAGTCTTGATTCCTTGGCAACAAACGCTGGAGACTAGCTAAAGGAACCACACGACAACTTGTGTTTCTTGGCAATCTTTGGAGACTTGAATCAAGTTTTGCTTGCTAGTTTACATCATTTGGTTATTGTGTTGATTTTTTATCACTTTGTATGTATTGTTTCATTAATTATACACAAGTTATTGTTTCTTTTCGTGTAATTATGCATAGCGAGTCCTATAACTAGGATTGTGGGAACCATGACAACTTAACTAGAATAGGCAAACGTAGGATTGATATTCGTGATTTGTTTTTGCATGCATTGTGATTTCTTCATTCAAAAGTCTTTCTTAGTGAGTGCACGAATTAAGAAATTTCTAGTATTCATTGCTTGCCTAGGTGGGAGGTAGTGATTAGGATAAGAAAATCACAACAGAAATTCGAAGAGTCTGACTTCAAAAGAAGGGATAAACTTCGTCTAAGTTACTTGAGACCGACAGGAGATAGTACTTTGGTATCCAGGGCGAGGGTTATTATTGTATACATTCTGAGATTGGAAGGAGTTGAATGCGATACATCAAATATGGACTGGGAGGTGAATTAGATATTACCTAACTCGCTAGATTTTAGATGCAATACATTGACTCGATATCATGAATACGAGTTGTCTATTAAGTCAAAAGTCATGGGAATCATAACCCTAGCAAGTTTTCATATTGTTTACAACTTTAACTTTGTTTACTTATTATTACATTGTCATTATCTCTTAAATGAAAACCAAAACCCCCACTTTTACTTTATGCATCTTTATTTTTGTGAAATAGAAACTACAACAGAATAGTGATAGCTAATAGAACTTGTTTCAATCTATTAAGTGTGGGTTCTACCTCGAGTCTTAGTTGGGTAAAATATACTGCTAACAATCGTCTATATTTATTTCGAAAGGTATAATTGAATGTTATAATTTAACTGAATGAGTATAACAATTTAATCAACAACTATGAAATAAACTAAGGAACACTTCCACCTTTATGCAAAAAAGTACGCAGAAAATTCCCACTTCGGCTATGCTACCGCCAATTTGTGTAGAACGACATGATTATATTAAGCACATACATATAGTTCAATATAAAAGTTAATCAAATAGGTCAAGTATCACAGGTATCAATGCAATGTAATATGATGATGTAATGATATGATGGTACGGTGGAATCAAGGATGTAGCACAACCTGTCGTATACACTAGTCGAGTTGTGTTATCAAGAAGGACCCATGGGGGTCTCGCAGACCATATACCTCATCACAGTCTCAACGTATCAACTACCTTACCACCTAGCTTATGGAAAAGGATTCATGATACTAATATCTCTTCCGCTTGTAACCTACGCATGGTCAAGGACATATGAAAAGTTTTACATTTTCTTTCTCAAAAAGAAGTTTCACAGTTCTCAACTTCCCAATGATCAATGGTAATATGAATGAGGATGAATATATTCACGTCATATAAGGCATGGAGGTAATACAACATTCAACATGTAATATGAGGTTCAAATTTATCAAAACATAACCTAAACATGATATACACTCTCAATAGACAGTAATGGGAAGGAAATGCCTCAAATTAAGTGTTCACCCATTTTCTACAATATTTCAATACTCAAGTATACCCAAAACCCCAACTCAACCCCTTAAGCGAGCATTTCAAATTAAATAGTCTCCTCACGCCTCTGTAATAGGCAAGTCATGAATCACATAGGCTAAAAATACATAAGTTAGCAAATAAGGCCCCCACACGGGCTACACAGCACAAATAAGCCCCAAAAACTGGCATCTCAACATAATTTAACAATCTCAAGTTGCACTATGACCCCATCTTAAAGTCTACAACATAGAATTTGACTAATCACCACAAGTCAGTCCCAAGAAGGATAGTCAAACCTACCTTAATTGTCGAAACTGCATTTGAGCACTTTACCGGATGAACAACCCTTAAATTTAATCCCCAAAATGACAACCCACTATCAAGAATGAAAGATACACATTATAAAGAGTATAATAACACCCATATTAATAGGTTTTGGAACTGGGGGTAAAATAGTCTAAACATTGATCAATTTTGAAAAAGATTGAATCTGGAATTTTCTTTAAAAATTATATTCTACTAGTAATACGGAACTCATGGTTGAAAAACCCATAAAAATAGAGTGCAAAATGAGTTAGAAATCACCCTTTTCCTTAAATTTGGGTTACGGAAGAAACAAGAAGTATTGGGGTTTGAAACTAAAAATTAGGGGTTGAAATCATCAAATAATTAATGAAAAAAGAAGGTTTTAGGTCAAAATT
The DNA here is from genome assembly GCF_947179165.1 of Solanum dulcamara. Classification (NCBI taxonomy): domain Eukaryota; kingdom Viridiplantae; phylum Streptophyta; class Magnoliopsida; order Solanales; family Solanaceae; genus Solanum; species Solanum dulcamara. The sequence goes on along the minus strand of NC_077238.1, from coordinate 59,002,225 downwards.
CGCTTACCCAGAATTCTTTATCCATAAACCTCCTCTCAAATCGCCTCTCCAAGCTCTAAAGACTCTACAAAGGAGGAAATAGGGGTTTTCCCGATTAAACATTGTTCTGGCATGAAATGACCCTTCGTGATCGCGAGCCACTAAACTTCATGGTCGCGAAGAGTACTGGAAATAATGACCCATCGCGATTGCGGAGCTCACCTTTGTGATCGCAAAGTACACTGACCCAACACATTGCGATTGCGTGACATAGGGTCGCAATCACTATGAATTAAATTACCTGCACTAGAAACCAACAAAAACCAAACTCAATTTCTCCGATCAAACCCTCAAAAATTGTTGGGAATCCCGTATACACCAATCTTATATGCACTCCTACGAAATTTGATAAGTTGCAACATAACTAGTTTTGGCACTTGAAATATCTAAAATACCCTCGGAACCTCTAAAAATTATAACAAAGCCATTTCTAGCATTAGAATCACCCCCTCCCCCTGAAACCATTGGAATCATCGGAAATTCAATCCGAGTCTCCGAACTAGATTTGTTGACTAAAGTTAAACTTAGTTAATTTAAAACTAAATTTTCCAACTTGGGACCTCAAATTCACATATCAACCCCAAATCTAATTTCGACGACTCTCCTAAACCAATTTATATATTTCGAAGCTAATGGAATTGACGGAATCCCATTCCGAGACCCGTAGTACCGATTGGTACCAAAAATCACATTTTAACAACTTAACTCTATAAAACTCAAGAACTTTCCCAATTCACAAACTATTAAGAGTTTAACACATTCAACCACAAAAACTGATCAAATAACACTCGAGAACACTAACAAGAGGGGTAAAAATATAATTTCACAAAAAATTCTAAAAATGACCCTCAAGGTCATTACAACATCCACCACTAGAAATAATGTTCGCCCCCAAACGTAGGATAAAAGAAAGTACATGGAGTCTCAAAAAGATGAGGATACCGGGCCCGTATATTAGATTCTAACTCCTAAGTCACCTCTTCAATAGGACGATGCCACCACTGCACCTTAACTAAAGCGATCTCCTTGGTTCTAAGTCTACGAAGCTGCCTGTCCTGGATAGCAACTGGTTCCTTCACATAAGTTAAATTCGGACCCAACTCTACTGTATCATGAGAAATCACATGGGACTCATCCGATATATACTTGCGAAGCATGGAGACATAAAACACTGGATGGGTAGCTGATAATCTAGGGGGTAAGGCCAACTCATAAGCTACCCCACACACTCTCTTTAGAATCTCAAATGGCCCAACAAACCTCAGGATAAGCTTTTCCTTCTTCTTGAACCTCGTCACACCCTTTATGGGCGATATTTCAAGCCACACACAATAAACCACCATAAACTCTAAAGGACGAACCATCCTGTCAACATAGCTCTTCTAATGACTCTAGGCTGTCAATAGTTGACTCTGAATCAAGCGTACCCACTCCATAGCATCTTTGAGCAAGTCAGTATCCAATGCATCAACCGCAAAGGAATCAAACCATCCAATGGGGGATCAACACCTATGACCATACAATCCCTCAAATGGTGTTATCTGAATGCTGGAGTGATAACTGTTATTATAGGCAAACTCTGCCAAGGGAAACTGTTGGTCCAATCAGGCACCAAAATCAATCACACAGGCCCTAAGCATATCTTCCAACACCTGAATAGTCCGCTCGGACTAGCCATCGATCTGGGGATGAAATGCTAAACTCATGTATAGGCGTGTACTCAAACCATGTTGCAATACCTCCCAAAAATGAGAGGTGAACACTGAACCCTGATCTAACACAATAGAGATAGGCACCCCATACAACCTAAGAATCTCACGAAGGTAGATCCTAGCTAACTGCTCCGCATTGTAGCTAGTCTTTACTGAAAGAAAATGGGCTGATTTGGTCAATCGGTCCACAATCACCCAAATAGAGTCGTACTTATCCAATGTCATGGGTAATCTAGACACAAAATCCTTAGTGATACACTCTTACTTCCACTCGTGAATGGGCATCCTTTGTATAGGACCACCCGGTTTCTAATGCTCATACTTCACTTGTTGGTAATTTAGACACGTAGTCATAAAATCAACAATGTCCCTCTTCATACCACACCACTAATAGTGTTGTTTCATGTCATGAAACATCTTTGTCACTCCCGAGTGAATAGAATACTTGGAACAATGAATCTCCTCCAATATTATACGTACTCAATCTCCAAACTTGGGCACATAAATGTGACTATTAATCCTCAAAACTCCCTTCTGATCAAGAGAGGCTGATTTAGTTTCACCTCTTAACACTTTGTCTCGAATGGCTCTCGACTTGTCATCCTCATACTAGTGTGTACGAATTTGGTCCATCAAAGTAGACCTAGCCTCCACGAAGGACAAAATGCTATAATGTGTAAAAATATCGAGTCGAACCAACTTCCTAGCCAATGAATGAACCTTCAAAGCCAAAAGCCTCTCATCCACCTTAAGGAAGGCCAAACTACCCATACTAGATGATTTGCGACTCAGGGTATCTGCTACCACATTAGCTTTGTCGGATGATAAAAATGGTGATGTCATTATATTTTAATAACTCCAACCACCTACATTGTCTCATGTTAAGATTTGGCCGAGAAAAGATATACTTAATGCTACAGTGGTCAGTAAAGACCTCACAATGCACGCCATAGAGATAGTGCCTCCATAACTTCAGAACAAATACCACCGCTGCCAAATCAAAGTCGTGGATAGGATAGTTCTTCTCATATACCTTCAACTATCGAGAAGCATAAGCTATAACTCTACCCTTTCATCAATACACCACCCAATCCTACTCCAAAAGCATCACAAAACACAATAAAGGCCACACCCTCCTTGGGTAAGGCTAGAATAGGTGCTGAAGCCAATAACTCCTTGAGCTTTTGAAATCTTGCCTCACACTCATAATTCCACTAAAATTCCATGGTATTTTTAGTTATCTAGTCAATGGGGCCACAATAGAAGAGAAGCCCTGAACAAACCGACGATAATAGCCTGCCAACCTAATAAAACTATGAATCTTAATAACAAAAGTAGGCCTAACCCAATCACAAACCACTGCAATCTTGGCCGGATCGACCATAATACCATCCTTGGTCATCATATTACACAAGAATACCACGGACTCGAGCCAAAACTTATATTTAGAGAATTTTTCATACAACTTCTCCTCTCTCAATATCCGAAGAACATCCCTCAAGTGACTAACATGATCCACATCATTCTTGGAATAAACCAAGTTATCATCAATAAACACAATCACAAATGAGTCAAAATAAGGCTGGAATAGCCGGTTCATTAACTCATAAATACAATCGGGGAGTTAGTCAACCCTAAGGACATAACCACAAACTCATAATACCTATAACGAGTCCTGAATGCAATCTTTGGGATATTAGAGTCTTGAACTCTCAACTGATAGTAACCTGGCCTCAAATCAATTTTAGAGAACACTGATGCACCGTGAAACTAGTCAATAAATTATCAATGCGAGGAAAAGGATACTTGTTCTTGATAGTGATTTTGTTTAACTGTCGATAGTCAATACATATCCTCATGGTACCATCCTTCTTCTTCAAAAATAAGACCGGTGCACCCCACGGCGATACACTAGGCCGAATAAACTCCTTCTTCAACAAATCTTACAAATGTTCTTTCAACTTCGTCAGAGCCATCCGATAAGGAGAAATAGATATGGGCATGGGGTCCAGCTCCAAATCATTCACAAAATCAATATCACGATCAAGAGGAACACCCGATAAGTCTATAGAAAATACATCCATAAACTCTCTCACCACCCTCGTAGTCTCTAAAGGTGATGACTCTGTAGTGAGATCATGTACAAGAGCCAAATAAGATAAAAAATCCTTATCCATCAGATGAAGAGAACGAATATAAAATATCACACCTTTAGGATACGAACTCGAATTATCCTTCCATACCAAGCTAGGCAAATCGGGATAAGTTAAGGTCACGATCGTTGCATAACAATCTAATATAGCATGATAAGGAGATAACCAGTCTATACCCAATATCACATCAAAATCAAGTATGTCTAATAAAATCAAGTCTGCACGGGTCTATTTACCCAAAAATATCACCAAACTCCCTTAATATACCCAATCTACCACTAAGGACTCACCTACTAGGGCAGAAATGGTAAGAGGTATAATAAGAGGCTTACACACATAATCACTACCCACATCAAAATAGGTCAACACATAAGAATAGGTAGACCCTGGATAAAATAATAGTAAAGCAAAATGATTGCAAACTAGAATAATATCTATAATAACTGCATCAGAGGCCTCTGCCTCAGATCTACATAGTATAGCATAACATAGCTAGCGGTCACCTCTAGCTTGCGAACCACCAAGAAGACACCTCTAGCTCCACCCTTAGCATCCTTGGTGCCACCTCTAGTACCCTGTGAAGTACCTCACACGGCTGGAGCAGGAGTAGGACGAATAACTGGTGTCCTGGGCCATCCAGTAGAAGGAGCACATTTGGGGCAATCTTAGGCCTTATGCCCAAGCTCATCACATACAAAGCAACTTCAAAAACCTGAACCCCGTGGAGGATAACCAAAAGTGTCAATATGTCCTCTAGAACCCGAAAAGACACTATAACCAATCTAACCCAATATTGATCCATCTGTACCATCTGTCCCTGAATAGCTTCCTAGATCGATTTACCATGATAACCATGGGTACCTAAACCCGAGTACTCCCTACCTCTAGAGGAATAACTACCAAACTAACCCTGTCGATGAAACCTTTTAGCCCATCCCTGTCTAGCATGCTTGATACACTCTATCATCTTGGTATGGTCAATAACACTCTAAAAGGTATAACCGCATAGCAAAAAAGAGGTTGTATCCAACTGAAGATAACCAACTTGAAAATCTGCTCAAACTTAGTGGGAATACTCAACATAGCATAATGAGACAACTTATGGAAGCGAGCCTCGTACTTAGATACGATAGGTAAACTTCTAGCCTATCAAACTCATCTCTAAGTTGATTAGGAAGGCTACACGGGACAAACCTCTTAAGAAACACCTCTAAAAATTACTCCCAACTCATTATAGGGGAACCAGTAGGCCTATGAGAAATAACCAATCTCCACTACTCTTTAGACACCCTTGTAAACTGATATGAAGTGTAAGCTACTCCTTTTGCCTCAAGAATACCCAGGTTGAACAACCTGTCCTAGCACTCTGCTAGAAAGTCATAGGCCTTCTCCCCGGCTGTACCATAAAATTTGGGAGGTTCTAACCAAATAAATCTCTCAAAGCTCTTCTGCTCAGCTTCCAACATGGCAGCACTAGCAGAGACTAGCGAGGTTGCAAATTTCGAAGGTATTATAAAAGGTACAGAAGAAGAACCCAGAGTCTAAAATCCAATACTAGGCCACGAACATGTACGTCCTGCTCTTTAACTTATGAGACCGGTGAACCTAGTGCTACGATACCAATTTGTCATGATCCAAAAACTGAGGTCATTATGGCACACATCCCAATACTCTACCTGATATGTAAATCTAAAAGTAAAACTCATACGAGACTCTCAAAGAAAAGTCATGCCATAAATAAATGCATTAAAAGGACAACAACGAAATTATTTAAAAACCTGGTTTTATAAGTTTAAGAGAATCTATATACAAGTTTGAGTCTGAATACATAGTATAAGTCTCTGAATATAGTAAAGATTGTAAATGAAAAATGGACTAGTGGCGATTTAGATTCCAAGATTGCACCACTGATCCAATGATGATGTATTCGCTAGAATCAACTACTGTGCTGGACACCATGGCTAGTATCTGCATCAAAAAGGAACATAGAAGTAAGGGTGAGTACAATCCACATGTATTTCGTAGGTTTAACCGATTGAGTATAAGAAATTAATCATAAACTATGAAATACACTAAGGAGCGCTTCTACCTGCATACAGAAAAGTCCCACTCCAGCTACGCTACCGCCGATTTGTGTAGAACGGAGCAATTAAAGTAAATACATAAATATAGTTCAATATCACATATAAAAAATAGGTCAAGTATCATAGGTATTAATGCAATGCAATGCAATATGATAATGGAATGATATGATGGTACGGTGGGATCAAGGCTCTCGCACAACCTATCATATACACCTACCAAGCTGTTCTACTAAGCAGGGCCTATAGGGGTCTCGCAAACTATATACCTTGTCATAATCTCAATGTATCAACTACCTCACCACCAAGCTCATGGCCAAGGACTCATGATACTAATATCTCTTCCTCTTTCCACCTACTTGTGGTCAAGGATATATGAAAGGTGTTGCATTTTCTTTCTCAAAAAGAATTTTTCATAGTTCTCTACTTCTCAGCGATCAATGGTAATATGAATAAGGATGAATGCATTCACGTCATATAAGGCATGGAGGTAATATATAACTCAACATATAATATAAGGTTCAAAGTTCTCAAAACTTAACCTAAACATGATATTCACTCTCAATAGACAGTAATAGTAAGGAATTGCCTCAAATTAAGTGTTCACCCATTTTCTACAATATTTCAATACTCATGTATGCCCATGACCCCCAACTTAACCCCTCGGACGGGTATTTCAAATCAAACATTCTTCTCATGCCTCTCTCACAAGCAACTTATGAATCACTTAGGATAAAAACAAATAAGTTAGCAAATAAGGCCTCTACACAGGCATCTCAACGTAATTTAACAGTCTCAAGTTACACTACGACCCCATCCCATAGTCTACAATATAGAATTTGACTAATCACCCCAATTCAGTCACAAAAAGAATAGCCAAACCTACCTCAATTGTTGAAATTGCACTAAAATGCTCTGTCGGACGAACAACCCTTGAATTCAATGCCTGAAATAAAAACCCACTATCAAGAATAAAACATACACGTCATAAGGAGAACCGGGAGTATACTCTGGCAAGGTATGAATCACTTATGTTATAATCATGTTTTATGAGTTTTCTTTGGGATATTGACTAATCACTGAGAGGACCTCTAGGTGGGGTTTGGTCCGGTAATGCAGTTAGTTACCCAAAAGAATCCTAGTAGCAACCTAAAGTCCCAAACTACATTACCTGCGTAGGATTGCCTTCATGGCCTAGTTAGTGGATCCACATATAGCATAATTAAGTTGAGTTGAGATGAGTGACATGACGGAGTATACTCTGGCAAGGTAGTTCCCCCCTTCTCGATGTGGGGATCATCGGATTCCATGTAATAGCTTGCATGGTCTTAGATGTCGGTTAAAGATCTTATCCCACACAAGTTTGAAGTTAAGCTATGAGTTATATGATGAAGTTTTATGATATGCATTGGCCATGAGTTTCATATGTTTTCAAATGTTTTAAGCCTTGTTCATGCTCATTATGATTGGTCATGCATCTTATGGCATATTGATTACGTTCATTTACTTATTCATGCATAGTTCACATACTTAGTATATTCAAATATACTAATGCATATTTTGCCTATATTGTCTCATAATGTAGAGATAGACGATACTTACGACCATCCTATTCATGGCTAAAGTTGATTAGATATCAAGAGTTGGTGAGTCTTCATTTTATCGAGGGAAATGACTTATTTCATATTGCTACTATTTTACTTTCCTTTTATGTTCGGGTAAGCTAGGAGCTTGTTCTAAGCCCCTATCAAAGACTAGACTAGAGGCATGTTTAGACGGCTTATGATGTAGTCTGTATTGGATATCTAATTGAGTTGATTTCTCTTAGTCTCATTCCCTTGTGATGATTACTTCCTCTTAATTTTAATATGTTTCTATAGCTTATGAATGCAATGTATGCTAAGATGGCTTAGTTGGGGTCCCTTGTATCCTGATCGCCGTGTCGTGGCTTGGCTCTAGTCCGAATCATGACAGTTTTGGACCACAAATGCCCTTTAAACGTTATCTTTTCCACTAAGTCTGATGTGGCAGTCCACCTAGGCAGTCCAACATGGCAAAAATCTCTTCCCTCTCAATCATGTTGTTCTTCCTAATTGATCTCTATCCCTAAAAAAAAAAATATCAAAAATAATTCTTCAATTGTTCTTATTTGAGTTGTTTTCCAGACTTTGAAACTCCTATTTCGAAATATGCTGAAGTTTATTTGAGGTTGTAGTTGTGTATTGAAGGATCAAATTCATTCTTTGGGTTTTGGGATAGATTCACAAAATCATTTTCAAGTTTTCAAGTTTTTAAAAACTCATCCATATTTTATTGTTTTTTTGGTTTTGACACAAATCTTCAATTACCAATCCTCAAATTAAGAAATCAATTGTTAAAGGTCAATTTCCTGCTTTAATCGCACTATTCAAATAATTTTCAGTAACATTCAATTAAATCTCTAAAAATTTTTGCACTTCAGAACCCAACAGAATCTAAAAATTTCTCACCAACAAGCTCTCAAATGAATATCTATTTTCAAGTTTCAACATACAAAGAATGGCATCAAGTGTTTTTCAACATCATTCGACCTTGGAATAAAAATTTTCAGTCTCAAATTCGATTACCCAAAAACCCAAACGATGAACTCCATCCTTCAACACACAGCTACAACCTCAAACAAACTTTAGCACACTCTAATATTAAAATTTCAAAGTCTGAACAACAACTCAAACACAAACAATGAAAGAACTATTTTTGGTACTTTTTTTTTGGTGATAGGGCTCAATAATGAAGAAGAACATTATTGATGGAAGGGATTTTGTGCCATGTTGGATTGCTTAGGTGGATTAACACGTCAGGTTCAGTGGCAAAAATAACGTCTAAAGAGCATTTGTGATCTAAAATATTAATGACAAGGATAGTTTTGATCCCAAAAATAAATAAAGAGTAATTCCAAGCTATTTTGAATAGTCGATAGTAATTTTAATCCATTTCCGTATTAATAATAACTTGAAAAATAAAATAAAAATTTTATTGTAATAAATTAAATAATAATTTAACTTGATGAAAGAGTAATTGTGTTAATTGTTTGTGGCTGGCTCCACTCATCCATTTGCCCAAAGAAAATAAAAAAGCCCAACATAATATTTTTGGTTGTGTGTTACCCAAAATAATTTCGTTTTCCTAATTGGAGGCAGTTTTAGTGGAGGGATGCTTTCCCATTAAAATTTTGAATGTCAAAATTAGGACAGGCTGGTGAGAGACCAACCATTTGATCTTATCCAGAGATGGTCCTGAAAGTAAGTGGGACCCACACATGACCTCGACTTTCCAGTCAACAAAATCATTCAACGTGTTCCAACCCAAGACCCACACAACCGACACGTTACGGATCATAAACGTGGCACCTTCCTGCTCTTCATTTTCTTTTTACATAATACTAATTTGGTTTTATTCTTCTTTTTTATTTTCAAACAACAACAAAGGACACAATTTTTTTAAAGATGATTTTTCAGAAATGTGTAAATTACTGAATTTTATTCCTAACTATAACATAGTTCCTGATTGTGTACAACTAAACTTAAGTGAAACTGTATAAATTTAAAGTTTGTGTTCCATATTATTATTTCAAGTATATTTTTACACTAGTTATATAGTACTCCGATAATAAATAAATAAGGTACAATATAAAATTTGTACAACAATAACAATCTAATGAAATTTCATAACGTGGGGTCTGGGGAGGATAAATTGTACACAAATCTGACTCCTATCAAGATAAAATAATTGTTTCCGAAAGACTCACGACTCAATAAAAACATAAAAACATAAAAGAGATTAGATAAGACATATATGAGAAAACAACTAATCAAAACTAACAAAAAAAAATTTCTTTTGTTCTTTAATTTGTTGTTTCTGTTTTGTTTTCCGTAGCTTTCTTTCTAAAGAACAAGCACCCCGTTATTAAAGAGTATGCTAACCATATATCTGTTTCCCAATAATTTGAATCAAGATAACTTTTTTTTCTTATCTTTTTTTTTAGAGAAAAATACAAAATGAATTGGATCAAATCGATATACATAAACGATTCATGACTCCTAAAACCTAACAACTCCTACAAAATATTTTAGTAGTCATCTTCTATCAGAATCTTGCCAAATAAAAGGTATTATGAAACCGTTGGATTTAGGAAAGGTCAGATTAATAATTCAATAATAATATATTAATAAGATAAAAATTGCTCATAATTTGAATATTATTTCACATTTTATACAAAATACTAGTGTTATGAATCTGTACAACAATTTAAAATGTTTTCGTATATTTATAATTATCAAACTACATTTACGAGTATTAAACAAATAATATCAAATTTATTAACCTCAGCTGGAATCCTAAACTACTTTGACTAATTAATCTTTGACCAGAAAAACATGAATCCGAAATTGATGCTAACGTTGTATTTGTATCCACTTCCTTGCAATTTCTAATTGGGTTGACTTGATCTTTTCATTCACACATTTGACCGGTTGAATCGTTGCTGCCATTTGATAACGAGCTTCTCGCTTTCTAATTCTATGAATATCCGATCATGTTAAATATTTTTATAAATTATTCAGAGCACATTAAATTAAAATATAATAAAATTTTTGAAAAAGTTTCAAAAATACTTTAAATTATACAAAGCTGCTCCTTTATTTCACATTTAAAATGGTGTCCCTCATTTAAGTGATTGTATTATTTTGCTAATGTTACTTTTCCTGAATCGTTTGATATATTGTATAATACTAATATTGAATAATGTATATTATTAAAGCTGAAATTAGTTATGCTAATATTATTTTTATTAACCATTTGAATTGTTAAATAATTAGGTGTATTAGAATTTAAAAAAATTGTAAATAATATATATTAGAATAGAAATAATACCCTACAATCAGTATTATTAATATTATAATATAATATAATATGTATACAAATAACATTAATAGGATGTATAATTAACACAAAATACTACATCAAATAAACAATATCAAAACCAATACATATACTCACTCTCTTGTATATTAAGGGAATTATTAGGGAATGACACAACACAACTATTAAGAAAAACATTTAATAACATAAATTAATTCATTATTACTCTTTTAATTATTTAAAAAAAATAATATAAAATAGTTAAAAATCTCATTATATGAAGAATAAATATAATTTTTTAAAAATAATTTATTTATTTCACATCAAAGGCAGACGTGGAGACATTACGTTTGGAATGAGCGGTCAAGATTAAATAAATAATTTATTCCACATTATGTTTGTAATAGGCGGTGGAGATGGCATCTTAAAAACACTAGTATTGGGTAATGTTACAGCGTGATGCATGCTAGTAATCCTCATTTCCTAGTTTAAAGAAAATGAAAAGATAAGTTTGTTAATTATCCAACTTGTACTCCGCAGTATTTAATACTCTTTGGATAAAGATAAGGCTCTCTTTTTATTCCATTTTTTCGCCTCTCTCATACTCGTACTAGTATTAGTTTTTGCATTTCACAACTTTCTCTCTCTTTAACAACTGAAGATATGTCGATTGTGTTGGGAAGAAATAATTCAAGTGATCATCGGATCGAAACTTCTGGATTCCCCCACGGAATGACGTCTATTCCGATCTATAACTCGCCGGAGTTCGGTGTCGGAGATCCTAGGGACCAGGAGGACGATCGGAGCTCTTCTTTCTCATCTTCTTCCTCTTCTTCATCGATCGGAAGAAATAGTGATGAGTCGCCGGCCGGTAGATCATCATCGGACGGGGATGGCGAAGAAATACAGAGTCCATTCAAACCTGGAGGTTTGGATAATTTGGATACCTTAGAGGAGGTTTTGCCTATCAAGTATGTCGATTATTTATTTGTGTTGATTTTGTCTTTTTATTTTTGTATGTGTTAGGTTAATTTACCATTTTAATGGCTGGGGAAAAATTAATTTTGTGAAAAAAATATTTCTATTGTTTTATTTGGTGTAAAAGGTGAGACTAAGATAGCGTTTTGACTTTTGATGGTTCCTTTACTCATAAGGTTATAACAATGTGTGGAAAGTTATTTTTCCTCATTTAGCAGGGGTTAACGTTTGTCAACACTCACTGGATATGTTGTAGAAACTAATGTTCTTGGAAAAACATTTCATTTTAATAATTCAAGATTTACCAGACACAGGAAATTATCTTAACTAGAACATCATTCCTCCATACAAGCACACCATACAAAGATCTGCAAATGTTTGGTCATTTTAATTTGTGGATTTATAGTTATTCTGCTATTTCTTGATGATATAAGTTACATACTAATGAGATTCATAGTAATAGAAATACATGTCCTAATGAGACAGAATTTGGAACTTGCTGTCCTCTTGCCTAGCAGGCAAAGATTTACCTCTGTGGAAAGGATGATTCATTCGGATCGACATGGACATCCATCCCTGCGGTGATGACGCGGTTGAGTGTTCATTCGATCCAACACCCAGCCGATCAAACCTATCCTTGGGTTTGATCCAGCTTTAGTTTGTAGTTTGGTTATGTTGCTGAATCTCTGAGGAAAATGAGCCAAAAATGTTAAAAGGTCAGTGAAAAACTGACAGTGCTGAGTGTATTTGCAATAGGCATGTTGGAATGTTTGTGAATGCATCAGTTAGATAGTTTCTGTATTAGGAATTAAGGATTAACTGCTGATGTGGCTTGTGCAGTCTCTGGAGGTTATATATGTTGCATGTCCCTTCATTTTGTGGGTTAAGGACTTAAGGATTGTTTTAACATCTGGTGTGGGTTTTAATCATTTTATGAACAGATGGTGATAGTTGATCCATTTTAAAAAAAGGTCAAAGCTTATTCTTTTCCATAGAAAATTTCAGAGTTTAAACCTTAGTTGGGATTTTTGGTCTATTGATCTTCAAGTTAAAAGAACATTCCAGTAAGTTAATGTCATGTAGGATGGTTACTTGTTATAGTAAGCTTGATTAAAGTGTGATACAACTCTAGTGTTGACATTTAGGATGTGCTTTTGCTGTACCTGTCATGGATAATTAAGTCTTTTGCATTATGTATTACCTTGGTGTTTAGAGCTAAACTACTTGACCTCTTACACTCATCCGTGTTAAAGATCTTCCATACATTGACAACCAGGTAATCATCGAGGCACTTATTCTTTTCAAGGAGTTTAAAGCATGTGTGTAATGTTTTTAAGGTCACGTATTAGGAGGGTGTGGAGGGCACGTATTAGGGTAGAAGGTTGGTAGTGTAGTGTTGTTTTACTTAGGGTGGTTGGTGTTTGCGATGGTAGTAGTTGTATTATTGTAGTTATTTTTTTTTAAATCATTGTTTATTATTGTTTTTTAATAATCTATCCTAGTATGTTGTTTATGGCTCCTCGATTATCACATGATTTTATTGTTGTTTTGGCTCCGCTCTGGTTGACTTTTGCATTGTTTCGTTGTTATATGCTATATTCTCTTCATTGTCTCCTTCTGTTATCGGGATTTGTTGCACTTGAGCTGAGAGTCTTTTGGAAACAGCCTCTCTACCTCATGGTCTGTATACATTCTACTCTCTCCAAACCTCATTTGTGGGATTTCAGTGGGTATGTTGCTGTTGTGTAATGTTTTTGAGATCGTATTTAATTACTTTGGGTTTCTTGCTGTTCAAGGCTTGTGTGAAATGCTTCTGATTCTCTCTTTTGTTAGTTTGGATTTGTTCCTTGGAGTATGGCACGTCTTTGGTGCATGTGCGTCATACGATGTATAAAATGCCTTGTGCATATGGACAATATGAGACCCCAGTTATCTTTCTTTCTGAAAGTAAAGGAGGCTGATATCCTCCTGACTCCTAAAATGCTCCTTGAAGCTTGTAACATCACCTAGTATATACTGCTGTGTATTGATTTTACTGTTAATTGTTGGTTTTCCACTGTACTTATTGTTACAAAAATTCACATGTTTGTAGGACTAATCTGAAATCTTAGCCTCGGAACATTATTTCTTTTTTAGTGTCTGAGCATTCTCAACCAAGATGATTTGTCTGGACCAGAGGGTGCAGAAGTTTAAATGGGAAAGAATTTTGTTGTTCATAGAAGCTATGTAAGCAATCTATTTGTCCTATGGTCAAGCACTAACTATGCCTGCCTACCTTTTTCCAGGAGGAGCATTTCAATGTTTTATGCTGGTAAATCGAAATCTTTCACCAGTCTAGCAGATGCAGCTTCAATTTCCTCCGTTAAAGAAATTGTCAAGCAAGAGGATGCATACACCAGGAAACGCAAGAACCTGCTTGCTCACAACAATTTCTTTGGCAAAAATCGAAGTTTCTTCCCAGGTATCGGTAATGGTGGGATGTACAAGAGACCGATCAACTCTAGAAGTTCATCAGCTCTAGCTGCAACTATGAGCTGCTCTGACAGTAACTATAGTTCCGAGTCTTTGAACTCAAGCCCGTCATCACCTTGTCTCTCTCGTCCTCCTCTTCCTCCACAGACACGAAGGTATAGCAGAGCATCCTCATTATCTCCTCCTGAACAAAAATTCAATGCATGGAGGTCTTTCTCCTTATCTGATCTGCAAGGTGCTGCTATTGCTGCAACTCCCAGCTTAACGGGAATAAAGGAGTAAAGGTGGTGCATGACAATAGCTTTATTCTGTGTCACCCTATGAACCCAAATTCAGATTTGTTTTCATGGAGGTTGGCTTACGTATTTAACCGGTCCTAGGTTTGGTTCGAGTCTCTAGCTGTCTACCCACTGTAATTATTGGTCCGCCCATCGTCTGGTCATCGTGTTATCCGAACATTGTTGTTTTTTCTTATATACATTTAAAACCTTTGCGTTTCTCCTGTTTCTTTAATGTGTTTTGAATTTTGATGTGTTGTCTTCCTCAAGTCGACAACTCCTAGCCATTAGATAGAATTAAAAAAATAGATAGTGTGGTGGTGTAGGATTCTTCCGTCCCCCCTGCGTCTTCATCCACTCTTGGTCAATGTACTTCAGAATAAGTACTTATGTTGCCAGGTAGTGCATCAGATGAATAATGTAGCATTAAGTTAAGAATGTTTCTTTACAACCTTGTTTTGGTCTTTCTGATATTGATGTTCAATTGGACTACTGAAATGTCAATTGGAGATTTACCAACCTAAATGGAGAACTTAGGAAAAGGAAACCATACTGGTTTTGCCAACTGATCTTTTACGTGGCGGGGTTTCGATCAAGTTGAGCGTTGTAACCTCGCTTTTTTGTTTACAATAGGCTTTATCGCAAGGACCCGTCCAAATCTTACCAAATATTAAATTTAAAGCCTGTGTTTAAGCACCTAATAATGTTTCTTTTCTTATAATATGACTAAAAAAACATATTAAGAATAGTCAAAATATTTTTTCAAAAATATTTGGACAAAATTTTTTGTGAATCAATTTGGGCTGCATATTAGTGCAACTTTAAAAGAATTTTTTGCATAAATAAATTTTTTAGATTAATTATTATCCTTTTTAACTAATTTTTTTAATTACAATCTATATATTTACCTTAATAGTAATAACCACCTTGTTGGTGATGATCCGCCACATTATCATGCTATTAAGAGCCACGTGGAATAAAATTATCCATGTTGAAAGCTTATGTTGGAACAGCAATAGTCCCTAGTGGAATATTTTAGAAATATATGAAAAATTCCTTAGAGTCAATAGCTACTAAATTAGAAGTTGGCTGGTATTAAAAGTCCATAGTATTTTAGAAATATATAGAAAATTCCTTATTGTCAATAGGTACTAAATTAGAAGGTTGGTTGGTATTAAAAGTCCATTGAAAAGTTTTTTTAAGTAAAAGAGTAATTTATTAGTTCCTCAAACATGAATAAATCATTAAAAATTAATACGTAATTTTTATCTTGTTTAAATTTAGAAATATTAAAATAGTAATTAAGTAATAATATAAGTAAAGGAATAAATGACACTTTTATCAATGAAAGACCCTTATACTTGACTCCGTTTGTAAGTTGGATTCTTATACTTACGATTTTGCTAACTAAACCCTTAAACTCACTGAAACACAATATTTTAAACTCCTCTAACCATTGACTGGACTTATGTGACACTGATATTGCTGAAATGGAAAAATATTTGAATGCACGCGTCTTAAAGCGAGTGAGTATTTTTTTTATATTAAAAAACATTTTAAAAAATTAAAACAAAAAAGAGAAAAATCAACCCTTCAGCCCCCACCCCTCACCTACAACTTTCTTCTTCCTTCAGCCCCCACTCCCACCCCACCCCCTCCTCCTTCTTCTTCTTCATGCCCGCCCCGCACCCCTCACCCCAGCCAACCAAATCTCTTATCTCAAAATTTTATTTTAGTTTCTTTAATTTTGAAATTCGAACTCTTTTTCTATGAATCTTCTGAAATCCGAATTTTCGAATTTTGTTGGTAAAAGAATGAAGTTAAGATAATCTTGAAATTTTGAGAGTCAAAAATAGAAAAGATTTGCTGGAATAGAAGGTGAAAATGAGGAATAAGATTGAAAAATTCACCTTCACTTCTAGTTATATGTAGTGTTTTTCTCAATAAAATAAAAATTTTCAATTCAAAATTTCTTTTGTTGCAAAGTTCCCACAACCCTTCTGCCATACTCCCATCAATTTCATTAGTATTTTTTGAATCTTGTATGAGTTATTTGTGAAGAGTAATGGTGTATATTGAAAAGTTGAAAAGCTTCATTAAGAAGCTTCAAGAACAATAAATGGGCTTTGTGAATTGATGAAATTAATCCAAAATTATGATAAAAATTTGTTGAGTTTGTGTTGGTGAACTTTTAGTGTAAAAAAATTCAAGTATAATAGGAAGAATTAGACCAATTTGACATGAATTTAGTGCTCAATTATGAGCAAATATGAAGAACATTATATTGAAAATTTTCAGAATGTGCAAACTTATTTTTTACATTTTATTTCTTTATTTTTAATATTTAATTTCCTATGTGGCATTAAAAATGACATGAAATTCTATAAAATGACATGAAATTTCACGTGTAAGCAGTTGTGCTACACGCATATATATCGAATGAGAAAGTGGTTTAAAATCTTGTGTTTCAGTGAATTAAAGGGTTTAGTTGGCAAAATCGTAAGTATAAGGGTCCAACTTATAAATGGAGACAAGTATAAGGGTCTCTCAGGTCATTCCGCCTATTTTGAATTAAGTCTATTTTAGTTGGAAAAAGGTTTACAGTGTAGGAATTTAACCATAATATGAAAACCTTCTCCATTTAATATTTATTATGTTTATAGTCAATATTTAATATCATTAAAATAATGATATAATAATTAAATAAAAATGGTGAAAGACGATTTTGTCTAAAGTGAAGTCTTTTAATTAACGACAAAAAGTTCAAACAACATTCCTAAAGACCTTCATACTTTTAAGATAGTGTAGACTATTTACTTGTTAGCCCCTTGTATGTAATAGAAATAGAGGACATTCATTTGTAACACAGCCAAGCAAGAATCAAGAAAATCTTACAAGTCTTTGAGCAATACAAAAGCCTTCTTAAGAAATTATCTTGTGTCTTTCTTCATTTCCTTAGCGATCTAGTATTAAAAAGCTTACTTGAATTTGCGAGTTAGTGAAAGATTCTTGAACGCGTTGTCAAGTGCCGCACGGTGTGATTAGTATAAGTCTAAGTCCGTGACAACGTAGTATTAGAGAAAATGTTGATACTAGGAAAATGACAAAAAAAGGTGACATTAACACTGCTAGCATTGCCAACATAAGGTAGGATGATGGAAAGAAGCACCAAAGGGGAGGAAGAATCTTAAGAAGAATGAGGAATATTTGTATGACACTACACCAAACGAAAAGCTAACATCCCACTCACCTTTGTCCAGAGGCGAGTGATGATGAACGTGGGGATCAACCCATAGAAGTTATACCTGAAATGGAGTGGATTGCAAGGATTGACACGGCAAGGAAGGTTGTGGAAATTTTAAGCAGACGCTTGAACGGGGTCGATGAAAAATTCAAGACTCTTGAGGACTTCACCCTTGAGGAGAATGATAACATCTGAAAAGAGTTGGCGGGGGTGTAAGTATGCGGAATTGGAGATGAAAGAGACACTACTTTCTTGGAGTGTTGGCTTATGGATGCATTAAGCACAATTGAAATCATGAAAGCTGAGATGGTAGCGCTCAAGGGAGAAATTGAAGCTGGAAGGTATGCAACATCCAACGGAGACATGGAATCCAAGATTGAGGTTTTCCTAAGCCTCTAGGGTTTAAAGATGCTCGTGACGCGTAAGAGCTGGAGAATTTTATTTGGCACTTAAAGAATTATTTCAAGTGTAACAAAGTGAAGAGCGATGAGAACAAGATCTACACTACCACGTTGTACTTCTCAGAGATGGACATGCTATGGTGGAAGCAAAAGGAGTCAAATATAGGGAAGGGGCTTTGCACCATCAACACATGGAATAAATCCAAGTCTAGTTCAAGAAGGCCTTCTTTCCCAACAATGTCATCTATGAGGGAAATAGCAAGTTTAGGGATTTGAAGCAAACAAGAAGCATACAAGCATATGTGAAGGAGTTCACCAACCTCAAGCTCCAAATTTCCAACCTCACGGATGAAGATATCTTGTTCCACTTCATGGAAGGGCTAAGAAATTAGGCCACAATGGAGTTGAAACGCTGACAAGTTAGGACTATTAATGAAGCCATCATGCAGGCCGGAGCTTTAACAGACTTTAGGCATGAAAATCATGACAAAGGAAAAGAGAAGGAGATAAGAAGTAGTCATGCCAAAGGTATGGGAGATTATGGAAAAAACAAGGAGAAACAACCATATCTAAAGAATCACGAAACTACAAGTCTGATGGCAAGATGCTTGTATGACAGAGCTATGCTGAGAGGAAACTACAGACCACGAAGAGAGATGACTGCTACATATGCGAGGTGCCCTGAAATGAAGACTCTTGGAGCCATCTTACGGGAATGGAAGGAGAATTATGCTCAAGAACAAGGGAAATGTTTAGGCATGGCGAAGTTGGGCATAATTAGGCTATGCAGAGTTATTGCAAAGAAATCAGACAAGCCGAAACAATACCACACCCAATATGTAGACATCACCATGAATGGAAGACCTACTCGTGCAATGGCTGACTCAGGTATAAAGACCAATGTTATAAACAAGTCAACAACAACCAAGTTAGGGCTAAGTTACATTCCAAGTAACATCTGCCTGAAGAAGGACAATGCACAACTAACTCCCATGTGCTAGGCTCATGGAGTAAGAATCACGCTGGGCTAGTGGAAATGTAAAACCAACTTTACCGTCACTCCTTTAGATATCTTTGACATAATTTTTGCGCAAGATTTTTTTCAGAAGTGTCACCCAATGATCGATCCCTATCTCCAATAAATTTTGGTCATGGAGCGTGAAGGATCATGTATGGTACTTTGGTTAAAGTGTCAAACACAAAAGGACAAGCTTAATTATTGGTCATACAACTTGTGAAGGGACTAAATAAAGGGGAGTCGACATTCATAGCCACTATTGCAAGTTTGGGTGAATATAATGGTGCTAAAGAGACATTTCCACTATGCATATAGAAGGTTCTATAAGAGAACACAACTGTGATATTGGAAGACTGGCCAAGGAACTTACTTCCTAGGCTCAAGGCAGACCATAAGATCGAGTTGGAGTCTAGAAATAATCCACTCACATATTCTTCATATCAAATGGATCCACCCAAGTTAGATAAGCTAAGAAAGCAACTGAAAGAGTTGTTTGAAGCTGGTTATATCCGCCCATTTAAAGCACCATATGGAGCGCTTATCTACTTTCAAAGAAGAAAGATGGGCTGTTGCGCTTATGCATAGACTATCGAGCACTCAACAAAGTGACGATAAAGTAAATATCCCATTCCACTCATTGCCGACTTGTTTGACAAACTTGGACAAGCCAAGACTTTACCAAGTTATATCATAGAAATAGTTACTACCAAGTGCGCATAGGAGAAAGGGATAAGCCGAAGAATACGTATGTAACGAGATATGTAACCTATGAGTGATTGGTGATGCCCTTGGGCTTGACCAGCACACCTACTACCTTTTGCACATTGATGAACAAGATCTTCCATCCTTACATAGATCAATTCATGATAGTGTACCTGGACGACATATTCATCTATAGCAATACCTTGGAGGAGCATGTCGAGCATTTGAAGAAGGTTTTCCAAGTCCTATAGGGAAATGAGCTTTACATCAAGCAGGAGAAGTGTGAGTTGTTTCCCAAAATGAAGTACACTTCTTGGGGCATGTCATTAGCCAAGGTCGGTTATGTATGAACAAGGATAAGGTACGATTTATCAAAGGATGAGAGGTACCCACGAAGGTGACTGAGCTTAGATCTTTACTTAGACTTGCCAACTATTATTGTAGGTTTATTAGTGGCTATTTCGCTAAGGCTTCTCCACTAACCAAATTATTAAAGAAGAATAAGTCTTGGGTTTGGAGAGACCATTGCATTTGATGATCTCAAGGGTGCCATGACAGAAGAGCTAGTCCTTGCATTGCCTGATTTTTCCAAGATATTTGAAGTACATACGAATGCTTCACACTTTGCCATTGGAGGTGTCTTGATGCAAGATATACACCCCATTGCATTTGAGAGCCACAAACTCAATGAGACAGAATGACAGTACATCATTTAAGAGAAGGAGATGACGACCATCGTATATTGCCTGCGCCTGCATCACCATCCAAGACTACTATCTAGTCGTGACATATTGCTTCGAGCAATAAGTGACCCCAAGTTAACCTTATGGCATGGCATGATACTAAGATAATAGAATCAATCAATGAGAGATAATCAAAATATGGAAGATACCATGAATAGTCTAAAAAAATTCTAAAATCAAATAGAGAAAATCTAAGAACACACAAGCGAAGTCTAACTATCTGTTTGAAAGCCTCTACAAAACATATGAGTTGCTAGGACAAACCCTTACCTAACTCCAAAAGATTAAATCTAAATATGTAAATGTCATGACCCAAGCCTAGGGCTTAGATGTGACATGGAAAATGAGGAACCCGAAAGTACCTCAAACAAGCCTCTTAGCATTCTTTTAGCCATTCATAGGTAATGAGAATAAATAAACAAGCGGATATCATAATAGTAAATCTTCAACTTACATATGTCCAACAATACCTCTAACTTTGAGATTTAACGGGGCTAAGACAACATTACCCTCTACGTTGGCTGGAGAGACTACTTGCCGGGTAGAACTCCGTCAACTTTATTTATTTCTTTAACTTTAACTTTAAGGGCTATTTGTGGATCCATTAGCCTAAGCCTACAAGGGCTCCTATGTTGGCACATAGTTAATGAGATAAGGGATTGTTACTATGATTCCCTTACCGAATCCCACTTCAATGCCTCATTCGGTGCTAAGTCAATCCCACGGAATAGTTTAATACTTTAAAATAGTCATATCATATAGCTTGAGAATTCAAAACATCGCATTCGGTGAAATAGCTCATTAAAATCTTTAGTGATTCAAAAATGCAAGAATTGTCCTTATAGCATAAAGATTCCATCAATAATAGCATTTCATTATTCTTTTATTTTATGAGACTCCGTTTTTATCATAGACATTGCTTTCATAAACATTTATTTGAAGTCAAAGCTTTCAAGTCAAATTTCATTGAAAATATAGTAAAACTAGGTGGGTTTAAGTCACTTCAACTTTCAAACATGTATGTAAATGAAATTATGCATAAATACGTTGGAACCCATTAATTAAAAATAATGCTTTAAATAACCCACCATCAATTTCAAGAACCTTTAAAGAGCTAAATAGAGAAATTACTTGCAAACCATAAATTCATACATATGAAATTATTTTGCATCAAAATAGACCAATAATCATTAGTTTAAACATGATTCATGCTATTAAGTAGAAATAAGAATTTTCCATAAGAAAATCTTACTTGAAATCAGGAGATTTAGTTGAAAGAGTTTTGAACTACATGGGTGTAAGAATCCATGGATAAACACCCACATAACTTAGAGTTAAGCTTAAAGAAAATAAACATAATTTATCATATAACCAAAATAATTTAGGCATAAGAGTGGAAGGAATACTCTTATTAAAGCCTTACATACCTGAAATCCAAAGCATTACTCAGAATCAAAAGAATTAATGAACACTCTTGAATCCAAGCCTTTTCTCCTCACCGGAGCATTTTGTGTATTACCCGGAGTATATCAATCACCAGAATAATATTTCTACACTACTAAGAACTAAAACTATATTTTGAGAATGAGTA
Organism: Solanum dulcamara; assembly: GCF_947179165.1. NCBI lineage: Eukaryota > Viridiplantae > Streptophyta > Magnoliopsida > Solanales > Solanaceae > Solanum > Solanum dulcamara. The sequence goes on along the minus strand of NC_077238.1, from coordinate 58,979,914 downwards.
AAGAGGTGTATAGAGAGAAGAGTTGCTTGTGAAATCTTGATGATCAAAATGATGAATTAATGTGGATATTTATAGGTGTGAAGGATGGACGAGACCTAACAATAATTAAAATAATTATAAAAAAAAATTGAAAATTTAATAGAGGATTGTGATGCCATGGGTGATATCTAATGGAGGACTATTGATGTCATGGGTGATGTCAAATGGATCTAGATCTTCTATGATTGGTGAGATGAATCTTCTTTTTATGAAATACCACTTTTTGGAGCTATGTTTGAACAAGATAACTTCCTAATTAGGATTTGATGTCTCATATGAATTGTAGATCTAGAAGTCTTCTTTCGTTTCATTTAATAATCAACTGATTTGGAGCATTCTAAACTGAGATATGAGTTTGCTTCTACAATTACTCCATTTCATCACAACACTAGGTCTTGCAAAGATTAATTTATTTGACCTACTTAGCCTCCGAATCTTTAGCTATGGTCTTCATGAAAGTTGTAGGTAATGATGTTGGGGTTATTTAAATAGCCTAATTTTTACCATTCTATGAAAAGCTAGTCCCAAAATATAGAAGCAATATCATTTTCGTCAAGAATTGAAATACTATATACAATGTTTTTAGGGGGTGTTACATTATCTCCCCATTGGGAACATTCATCCTCGAATGAGAAAGACTTAGTTTGAGTAGAGTATAATGTAAATCAACAACCCATCATTAATGTGATAGTACAACTTAAAATATCCTTCAAAACATATTTCTTAATTTTGCATGCATATGACAAGAAAAGTTGGAGTGCAAGGATTTCAAGTAATTGAGCAAGGACAACTTAATAACTTAGGCTTGAGTAGAGGGAAAATGTGAGGGTATCGCTTAATCATATCCTCTTTTACTTTCCATGTAGCAATTTCTACTCGTTGATTCCTCCAAAGGACTTTAACAGATGCAACTTCATTGTTCCTCAATTTCTTAACTTGTTGGTCCAAAATTTCAATCGGGACTTCTTCATAGGTCAAGTTTTCTTCAACATTCAGTAATCCCAAAGGAACAATGGAACAAGGATTACACACACATTTTCTCAACATAAACACATGGAACAACGGATGAACCATGACCATATCCAATGGCAACTCCAACTCATACACAACCTTGCCAACACGTCTCACGATTATATAAGGCCCTACATACCTAGAGCTCAATTTCCCTTTCTTACCAAACCGAACCAAACCCTTCATGGGTGAAACCTTCAGATGCACCCAATCATCCACATTAAACTCAAGATCCCTTCTTCTAGTGTCTGAATAGGAATTTTGACGACTTTGAGCCGTCTTTAACCTTTCTCTAATGATCTTCACCTTCTCTAAAGCATCAAGTACCAAATTGGGGCCCAACAATGTCATCTTTCCTACTTCAAACCCACCAACCGGGGATCTGCATCATTTCCCATACAAAGCCTCAAACGACGCATATCAATACTTGAGTGGCAACTATTATTATAGGCAAACTCGATGAGCGGTAGATGATCAACCCATTTTCTCTAAACTCCAACACATAATCCCTTAACATGTCCTCTAGTATTTCAATCAATCTTTTGTCTTGCCCATCGGTTTGAGGATAGAATGGGGTGCTTAATATTACTTTAGTACCAAGGCCCTTTTGAAATGATCTCCAAAAGTGAGAAGTGAATTGGGTACCACGATCCGATATAATGGCTGAAGGCACACCATGCAACCTCACTAACTCCAAAATATATAACTTGACTTAGTTTTTGGTAATATAGGAAGTCTTAAATGGTAGGACGTGAGCCAACTTAGTCATTCTATCAACAATTACCCAAATTGAATCATGATGCTTCCGAGTATGAGGCAAACCCTCTACAAAATCCATACTCACATCTTCCCACTTCTAAGTACAGATTTCAATGTCTTAGACTAGGCCACTCTGCCTTTGATGTTCGGCCTTCACTTATTGGCAATTCGGACATAAACCTTGCTATGTCCTTCTTTATGTTACCTCACTAATAGAACTCTTTTAAGTCTCGGTATATTTTCGTCGAATAGGGATGAATGGAGTATGTAGAATTAGGAGCCTCCATCAAGATAAAATTCCTTAGTCCATCAACATATGGAACACATAGTCAACCTTGGTAGTATAGCACCCTATCTCCCCCTTGGGAAAAGACCTCTATCTTCTTTTCCTTCACCAACTTCTTTAATTCAATAAATGTCTAGTCAATACCTTTCTTTGACTTAACATCCACCACTAAAGAGGATTTAGAACCATTTCGAACAACCATACCACCATCATCAGTACCACATAACTTCACCCCTAATCTAGCCAACCGGTGAACATCTCTCACCAAATCCCTCTTCCCTTCATCAACATGGGCCACACTCTCCATAGACACTCTACTAAGTGCATTGGCAACCATATTGCCTTTATCCAGATGATAGTGCACACTCATGTTACAGTCCTTAAGGAATTTTAGCCACCTTCTTTGCCTTAGATTAAGGTCCTTTTGGGTGAATACATATTGAAGACTTTTATGATCGGTATACATATTTACATGCAACCCATAAAGGTAATGCCGCCAAATCTTCAAAGAAAAAACAATGGCCGCCAATTCAAGGTCATGGGTAGGGTAGTTACGGTCATTCACCTTTAATTGCCTAGAAGCATAGGCTATGACCCTTATGTTTTGCATTAATACACAACCTAAACCAATCTTTAAAGCATCACAATAAACCACAAACCCTTCTAATCCTTCTAGTAGAGTCAAAATAAGAGCGGAGGTAAGTCGAGCTTTCAAAGTCTGGAAACGCTTCTCATACTCATTCGTTCATATGAATTTGGCTTTTTTTTGGGGTCAATTTTATCATAGGAGATGAGATGGAAGAAAATCCTTTGACGAACCTTCTATAGTACCTAGCTAGACCTAAGAAGCTCCTAATGTCTAAAGGAGACAATGGTCTAGTCCAATTCTTGACTGCCTCCATTTTCTTAGTATCAACCTTGATTCTATCACCGTACACTATGTGATCACAAGAAATACCACCTCCTTCAACCAAAATTCACACTTACAAATTTTGCAAACAATTTCTTATCCCTCAATGTTTGAATCACAACTCTCAAGTGATTTTTGTGTTCTTCCTCACCCCGAGAGTAAATCAAAATATCTTCAATGAAGACCACCATAAAAGTATCAAGGTAAGTTTCAAACACCCTATTGATCAAGTCCATGAACACTTTCGGTGTATTCATCAACCAAAAACTCATCACCACAAACTCAAAGTGACCATACCTTATTCGAAAAGCCATTTTAGGAATGTCACACTCCCTCACCGGACTAAAGGTCGATCTTGGAGAAGTGTCTTGCCCCTTTCAATTGATCAAATAAGTATTCTATTCTAGGGATTAGGTACTTGTTCTTAATGGTCATCTTATTTAATTGCCGATAGTCTATGCAGATTCGAAGCGACCTATCCTTCTTTCTCACAAATAACACGGGAGCACCCCATGGCAAAATATTTGGTCTTATGAACTCCTTTTCTAATAAGTCCTTTAATTGTTTCTTCAATTCTTTTAATTCTATCGGGGCTATCCGGTAAGAAGGAGTAAATATAGGATGGGTATCAGGGAGGAGATCGATACCAAAATCAACTTTCTTTTTGGAGGGGGGGGACACTGGGAAGGTCATCAGAAAGGTCATCGGGGAACTCATTGACTATGGGAACCGACTCAAGAGGAGGAATTTTAGAGTCGACATCCTTAACCCTCACAATATGTAAATACATTACTTAGAAATCAATTTTTGAGTCTTAAGATAAGAAATGAACTTACCCTTTACTATTGAATCACGACCCTCCCATTCAACAACGAACTCATTTAGAAATTAGAACTTGACTCGATGAGTCCTATAATATATGGAAGCATAAGATGCATGTAATTAATCCATCCCAAGAATGACATCGAAATCTACCATGTCAAGCTAAATGAGATCACAAGGAATAACTTTATGCAAGATAGACACGGGACAACCCCTATAGACCTTTCTAGCATCAATCGACTCATCAATGGGGGTAGACACCAAATAAGGCTCTAATAATATTTCAGGTGACACATCAAAATTATTAGCAAGGAATGAAGTAAAAAACAATAAAATTGCACTTAGATCTAATAATGCATACACATCAAAAGAAAAGACCTTTAACATACCGGTAACAACATTGGGTGCATCTTCAACTTCTTGTCTTTCATGCAAGGCATAAAAGCGCTTGGTGCGTTGGCCACCTCCTTAGGCTTATTGAACATGAGCAATTTGGCCTTGGGGCCTACCACCACCACTTCTAAAATCCCTAGCATGGTGGCCCAGCTTGCCACACATGAAGCATGAATTGGAGCCGGCTAAGCATTCCCCTTTGTGAGTTTTTCCACACTTCTTTCAAGTGGGGAAAGTTTGAGCACCAACATTCTCTCTTGGAACCATTGGGTTAGCATCTTTGTCCTTGTTTAACCTTAGAGGAGGAGTATTGGTGGAACCTTTCCCAAAAACTATTGCCCACCTTCGCCTTTGCCATTATTACCATAACCGGACCTTTGAGAATTATACTCTCCACCATCCACTCTAGCCTTTTTGAAGCCCCATGATCTCTCTCTTAGCTTCTCTTCTTCAACTTTTTTGCATAAGTTATTAACCATGAGATGTACATCTCCTTTACCAATATGGAATTTTTGCACTCCTTGGACACCAAGCTTGAGACATCGGAAATAAACTTGCTCATCCTAGCTCTTGGGTCGGAGACCATGAAGGGAGAATACTTTGATAACTTAGTAAATTTGAGAGTATACTCCTTCACGCTCATACTCCCTTCACGGAGGTTGATGCAATCTTGGATTTTGGCCTCCCTTAGCTCTAATGTGAAGAAGCGGTCTAGAAAGGTAGCTTTGAGCTCTTCCTATCCTATCGGCCCATTTCTTCATCCTTCTCAAAAACCCATTGTTCGTACCACACTCGAGCCACACCTTTGAGTTGATAGGCCACTATCTCGGCCTTCTCATTCAGTGGCACACCCATGATAGCCACAATCCGGTAAACCTCATCAATGAACTCCATACGGTCCTCATCTAGTTTATAACCATCGAACTCGGGTGGATTCATCCTTTGGAAATCCTAAATCCTAGAGGCCGAATTTTGCATTTGGGGAGGAAGAATACCTTGATTCTCTTGGTTGGCTACGACTTGAGATAACAACGTAATAATATTGAGAAATTCGGCATGGGTTACCCCTTCCTTATGAGGTGGGGCACTGGAACCAGAGGAGCTTAGTCCTCATCGTCAACCCTTTATCTTAGAGGTGCTCTTCCATGAGTTATTATCTAAAGAACACGAAATGGGTCGTTAGATAGAGGAAAGCTTAGAAAATTCTAAAGCACGACATGAATTTGAAAGAAGTGAAAATTTTCCTAAACTTCCCATAGTCTCTTATTAATAGTTATGACGCGCTTCACAACCATGAAAAAGATCCTATTTGATGTGGTATATTGGACTCCGAGGTCCATTCAAAATCTCAGGCTCTAATACTAAGTTTTTTTTGATCCAAGCCTAGGGCCTAGATGTGACATGGTGAATAAGGAAGCCAAAAGTACCTCAAACAAGCCTCTTAGCATTGTTTTAGCCTTTCATAGGTAATGACAATAAATAAACAAGCAGAAATCATAATAGTAAATATTCAACTTACATATGTCCAACAATACATCTAACTTTTAGATTTAACGGGCCTAAGACAACTCCCTAGCTCACCCTCAATAATAATAGAAAGAAATGCCATAGTAAGTGTCTAAAGATCTCAACATATCATAAGCTAAAAAGATTAAGGAGTATTGTTTCCAGAATATGGGAACTCACCAAAAGTAGTCTTCAAACAAAATCTCAACTAGCCACGTGGAGGAGAACGAGGAGGAGCATTGGTCCCTACTTAGTGATATCATGTAGGCAAAAGAGTATGCATTAGTACTTTGAATGTACTAAGTATGTAGGCATGCATGAACATTGAAGAAACATTAAAATATTTATGTAATATGAAAATAATATAATGCATGCATAATCAATCATATAGATATTCTTTAAAATATTCATTTTGTTAAAAGATGACCATAACCGATATTTAAGACCATGCGAGCTATTACATGGAATCTAACATAACCCCCTATGTTGGCCAGGGAAACTACTTGCTGGGTAGAATTATTTTTTTAAATTTAACTTTAAGGGCTATTTATGGATCTATTAGCCTAAACCTACAAGGGATTCTATGTTGACACATAGTTAATGAGACAAGGGTTACTACTAGGATTCCCTTACCGAATTCTGCCTCAATGCCTCATTCGGTGCTAAGTCAATCCCACGAAATAATTTAATATTTTAAAATAGTCATAGCATATAGCTTAAGAATTCAAAACATCGCATTTAGTGGAATATCTCATTAAAATCTTTAGTGATACAAAAATGTAAGAATTTCCTTATAGGTTAAAGAATCCATCATTCATAGCATTTCATCATTTTTTTATTTTATAAGACTCCTTTTTTATCATAGACATTGCTTTCATAAATATTTATTTGGAGTCAAAGTTTTCAAGTCAAACTTTATTGAAGATATAGTAAAACTAGGTGGGTTTTAGTCTCGTCAACTTTCAAACATATATGTAAATGAAATTATGCATAAATACTTAGAAATCCATTAATTAAAAATTATGCTTTAAACAACCCACCATGATTTTCAAGAACCTTTAAAGAGATAAATAGAGAAATTACTTACAAACCATCAATTCATATATGTGAAATTATTTTGAATCAAAATAGATCAATAATTATTATTTTAACCATTATTCTTGCTATTAAGTAGAAACAAGAATTTTTCATAAGAAAATCTTACTTGCAATCAAGAGATTTAGTTGAAAGAGTTTTGAACTACATGGGTGGAAGAATCCATGGATAAACACCCACATACCTTAGAGTAAAACTTAAAGAAAATAAACATAATTTATCATATAATCAAAATATATTAGGCATGAGAGTGGAAGGAATACTCTCATTAAAGCCTGACATACCTGGAATCTAAAGCGTTACTCAGAATCGAAAGAATTAATGAACACTCTTAAATCCTAGCCTTTTCTTCTCATTGGAGCGTTGTATGTACTATCCGGAGTTTATCAATCACTGAAATAGAATTTCTACACTACTAAAAACTAAAACTATATTTTAAGAATGAGTAAACAAGTATATAGAGAGAAGAGTTTTTTGAGAAAGCTTGATGATCAAAATGATGAAATAAGGTGGGTATTTATAGGTGTGAAGGAGGGACGGAACCTAACAATAATTAAAATAATTATAAAAAAATTTTGAAAATTTAATAGAAGATTATGATGCCATGGGTGATATCAAATGGAGGACTATTGATGCCATGGGTGATGTCAAATGGATCGAGATCAACTATGGTTGGTAAGATGAATCTTCTTTTTACGAAACACCACTTTTTGGAGCTATGTTTAAACAAGATAACTTTCTAATTAAGATTTGATGTCTTCATATGAATTGTAGCTCTAAAAGTCTTCTTTCGTTTCATTTAATAATCAATTGATTTGGAGCATTCTAAACTGAGATATGAGTTTGCTTCTACAATTACTCCATTTCATCACAACACTAGATCTTGCAAAGATTAATTTATTTGACCTACTTAGCCTCCGAATCTTTAGCTATGGTCTTCATGAAAGTTGTAGGTAATGATGTTGGAGTTATTTGAATAACCTAATTTTTACCATTCTATGAAAAGCTATTCCCAAAATACAGAAGCAATATCATTTTCGTCAAGAATTAAAACACTATATACAATGTTTTTAGGGGGTGTTACATGAAATCCCTGAAAATAAAAGATAAGACCATCCTAGGAGAATGAGGACTCACCAACATTATTACTACCCGAATCTTTGAAAGCAATAACCTCCGCTGGATGTTGAGTGTTAGAACCTATATTATCATACAATCTAGGCCGAAAATATATGGTTAGTACATTGAATGTACTGAGTATGAGAAATTTACATAATGAATATGATAACTAAACAAGATTAATCTGTAAATCATGCTGATGCAATGATCAAGTAAATATATGGTTAGTACGTTAAATGTACTGAGTATGAGGAGTTTACATAATGAACATTATAACTAAACAAGATTAATCTGTAAATCATGCTGATGCAATGATCAAGTAAGTGACATGATAACTAATAAAATTGTACTAAAATAACTAAAATACTTGATCGTGCAATAATTGAGAACTAACTGTGGAGATTCTAAAATCAATATATAATCATGTGAGCTACAACATGGGGTCTAGTGTATTGCGTCACTAAAAAGGCCCAATATACTTGCCAAGGTATAAAGGCTAAATATGAGCTAATGTATATCCACTAAGCTAATATCTATATGACAAAAACCTACAGTTGTTGGTAGTTTGGGGACTTCAGGATTGCTACTAAAGTTCAACGAATTCTACTCAAAACCTTTATCCCTAATCCGCTTGGTGCTAAGTATTACTCTCATGGAAGACATTCATATAAGTGATACTCTAATAATTTGATAATACTATAATTTTGATAAAACTGATAATATTGAGTAGCTCCTAAATAATGATATCTGATCATGTAATGATTGACACTTTATCTGAAATAATCATAAATTATAAAAATTTGATAATCTAAGGCATGCTTGTGATATTACATAATTCTAGGTTATAAAAATAACTATATGACATGGGTTCATGAGATTACCATAGAAAACATGAAATTATAACTGAAATAATGCAATTAAAGGTCATACTTGAAGAATAATTGAAATTCAATAAGAACCCATGAAAACCATAGACATATTAGGTTTGGAGAATCATACAACTTGAAGAATTAGGGTTTACTTTGGGACTCAATGGGTGAAAGGAATCCATTGATGAAGTCCAACATACATGCAATGAAATACCTAGCTTGATTTGTGGAATGGAGGCTTGAAGCTTGGTATCCTTGTTCTTTTCTTGAGAAGACTTGAGAGAGGAGAAATTTATCTTTGGGTGAGTTATGAGTGAATGAGGGGTTGGAGTCACTAGAAACCAATTAATCCCACTTAAAATAGTCCAAAATGATGTAGTATAGGGATTTAAAAAAATGGGAAAAGACTAAAAAACTCTAATTAAAAACTACAAGAGGTCATCGACAGACCATAGTTCCTTTGATCGGCTATAGAATCGTGTCCGAAGAAATCAAATGAGATTTCAGGGTTTCTGAAGATTAGGTTTACGAGACCAATCTACGGTCATTAAACCCATCTTTGACCCATCCTACACATTTATAGAAAATTATACTGAGATTTTTGAGATTCTAAAGTTTGATTCCACGAGACCCATCTACGGTCTGTAGAACATTCTACGAGCCATAAAAGGTGTTCATGGAAATCAGAGTTTCCCTGAGTTTCTGAATTTTTAGGACTTTGGTTTATAGACCCATCTATGGTCTTTAAAACCATCCACGTTCCATAAAATAAAGCTTGTCCTTTTCATATGAAAGTATGAGGTTCTGAAGTCGGTCTACCACTCGAGTCTATGGTCTGTTAAACAAATTATGACCCATTAATTTGGCTTGTATATCCCAAGCCAAACATTCTAATTTATGAAAATGTTCTATTGGGTGCATCTATTACTCGTAGTTCAATCTACGACTCATAGACGGTGCTCGTAAAAACCTGATTTCTGTAGACTTCATAAATTTTCTGAACTCCTTATGATTTGATATGAAGTATGAACTTTTGAGAAGTTACATGTCACCTCCCAACCTAGGTCCTAGTCGTAACACGACGATCGAGACCCCGAAGGGCTCCAACTAAGCCTCTTGTACATATCATAAGCATACATAAGGTAAAATATAAAAAAAATGAAAACATCATAAGGGAGTCTAAAACATGAATAGAAATCTTAAAATGTCTTATGACAATATAGACTCAAACATATGTCCAACTAGATGCCTCTAAACATGAGTATGGGCGGGGCTAAGACATGTCCTTAGCTCACCCTTAATACAAAACATAAGCAAAAGTCTTTTGACAGGAAAGTAGTAAGTAACTTGAACTAGTCCCCGGTCAATGAGGACTCACCACAACTCCTGGGGATAGGAACGCCTACTAGTTACGTGGACGATTAGGATCTTCAACCTCAACCACTACATTATTAGATAATGTAGGAAAAAAGTGTGCATTAGTACGTTGGAATTTACTAAGTATGAGGGCGTGACATGCAACATAAATCAGGGAATGCAAAGGTAAAGTAAAACACATGATAAAATGGTACATGTAAAGTCATGAGAAAATTATATTGACCAAAGCATTTAAAAATATAAATTTAAAATCATAACATACTTAAAAGATCATACATATGTGGGATAGAAACAATAATCGACAATAAGACCATGCGAGCTATAATATGGAATCATCTAATTCCCACATCGAGAAGGGAGAGGCTACTTTGCCAAGGTAGATTCCTAATCATGAACATGTGCTATTTATGGATCAACTAGCTAGGCCATAAAGGCAATCCTACGGTGGCACATAGTTATGAGACAAGAGACTTTATATAAGGACCCTTTGCTTCGAGCCCCCACCTCAAGTCCACATTCAGTGCTAAGTCAAATCACACGAAATACATACATAATATAAGATCATAATTTCATATATCACAGTCATGATCATAGATTTAAAATTATAGAGTAGCTCATTTTCATAACATACTTGTAATGTGAGAATATGCCCTTTCATCATTACCATCATATTTGCATAATTCATATTGTTAGGTCTTAGGTTGCCTTACTTCATAATCTGCATAAAAAACAATAATTTGAGACATACTTATATTACATGATCATAATGCAAATACATAGTAATAATTCATACTTTAAAAATTCATAACCATAGCTTGTACTTGAAATTAGGGTATGACATGAATGCATGATCAATTTACTTGAAAATCATAAAATTAACTTAAAGATATACATGATCATAAACTTTATATCAGCCCATACATAATTCATATAGATAATATCCTTTAGAAGTGTAAATCAAAATACTTATAATTTACATCATGAACCCTAAAAATGAAACTGTGAGAATTTATGGAAAAACTCTTCAATTTAATTCAATAATCATCAATTTATATCAAAATAGTCTCATGATCATGCTTTAAATAAAAATCCATGCAATTGGAATAGATATCACAAAATCCATAAAATATCATACTTTAATTTGATAGAAAAACTTGAGAAATTGATTGAGCTTCATGGATGAAAGGATCCATGAATCAATACCCACATACCTTGAGTGAGAACACCAATTAATTTGAAAGAACTTGAGAATTTTGATGGAGAAATTGAGTAAATTTGCTTAAAGTCTTCAATGGAAATCCTTGAGAGCCTTTTTGTAGAGAGAGAAATATTTGATAGATGAATTGTAGAAGAATGAATAGAATTAGAGGTTTAAGTTAATTTATAGAGTTGAATTAGGTCCTAAAAACGTCTAGGTTCATTAACTAATAATTTGGGAAAAGTCTAAAAAGCCCCTTAAAAAACTAAATTTGCCCGGAAGACCTTCTCAGGTCCGCAACGCGGACATGTCTCCATCAACTCAACCAGAACTGCTTCCCAGATCCGCAATGCATTCCTATTGGGGACCACTCGGCCGGAAAACTTTCCCTAGGTCCGCAATGTGGTCCTATAGCGGACCACACTATTTTGTGGATTCTTCGAAAATCTTTCTTCCATTCTATGGATCCTAAATATCCATTGAGACCATTTTCCGCAGGTTTTGACCCCTTGATCAATATTCCAAATTCGGATTTTCTAAAAAAATTAAGGATAATGCGTTATATGAGCGGCCTATTTCAAGGCATTCTTAAGGCACTTATTAGTATTTATTTTTATTTTTTTAAGGATGTTACATTACAATATCTCTCATTTGGGAACATTCGTCCCCAAATAAAGTCTAAATAGGCTAAAAAGAGTAGGGGAAAAGACTTGTAACCCAATATTGAAAAGGTGAACATGAAAACTGATGGAGTAACTGTCTCCGAGGTAAAGAGTGAACACTGAGTTGATTTTGTGAACATGCATGCATACTCAAACATGAGAAAATTTAGAGACACGAGTCTGAAATAGTAATATGTAGGAACTATTACCTCACGCTGGAACTGAACTGGATGGAAAGAGGTGGGAGAACTTAGCCATCATATCTGCTTTAGTTTCCCAACTAGCTCTCTCAAGTTGTTGATTCCTTTGAACTACTTTCACTAAAGCAACTTCTTTATTCCCTCACTTAAGAACCTGATGGTCAAGAATCTTAATTAGAACCTTTTTGTAAGAGAAACTTTCTAAAAGAACCAAGAAGTCGGAAAGTTGAAAACCAAAGAGAAATCTTCAGAATGTTCACTGGACCTAAGTTTATGATCTTCTCTACACGTCGTAGAGGTTTCTACGAGTCGTAGAGGTTTCTATGACCCATAGAAATGAGTCGTAGAGGGAGTCTTGGTAGTTGATCATGACCAACCTCAGAGGAAGTTCCTACGACTCAAGTTGAAGACCCATAAACCCATAGACGACCTGTAGACACAACTCGTAGATAGACTGCGGAGGGTAAGTTTTAGAAGTCCCTCAAGGTCAAGTCTACGACTTGATAGGATGGTTCATAGAGTTTATTATGTGTCATAGAAATGACTTGCAACAAAACTTCAGAGACTTGATTTTCAGGCCTTTTCTAAAGCCTGTAGAATGAGTCATTTTGATGACTCATCATCCCTTCGACGATCCATAAAGAGGGTCTCGTAGGTCCAAAATCCAAAGTTTAATGAGAGGTAATTATATCTTTTTCAAAGTTTGGTTCAATGAACTTGGACACTTTTATAGCCAAGTTCAAAGTCTATATATATATATATATTCAATTCTTCAAATTCCCCTACTATTCAATTCATTCTTCAAAATTCCTCTAAGGCAAGAACTCCAAATTTCTCTCAAGGTTTCTTTTTCAAGTTCAAGCTAGGGTTTCAGATTTCTTCCAAGGTCTCTTCTCAATTCTTAGTTAATTCCATCAAGCTATGTGGAAATTGATCCAAGGGTTCCTTTCATCCATAAAGTCCCAATGTTTCCTCAACTTTTCATTCAATTTCAATTGATTATGAACCCTAGTTTTTATGAATTCATTGGGCTAATTTGATTCCATTTTTAGATGTTATTAATGATTATTATAAGAATGTTTTTACATAAATTGCATGATGTTAAGTTTAATTATAAATGTCCATGCATAAATCTATTTTAATTTATAATTATAAATTTAAAGATGATTTTTATGTGTTGATAATGATTTCAATGATTTTCAATGAAAGTTCTATGATTTAAAGTTGAGGTTATAATTTTTAATGATGAAGCTATGATGATGATCAAAGTTAAGATCAAAGAAGTTATTATGGTGTGATAAGTCCAATTCTCACACAATCATGTTAAAGATGGTGATAAGTACATTTCTCATTAAAGTTATGGATTCTTATGAATCACTAAAGTTTAATGAGTTATTCCTAATATATTTTATAAAGATGGATTGATAGGTAGTTACTATCTTTCCCTATTATGTTATGATCATATTTTATGAGTTTTCATAGGGATATTGACTAAACATCAAAGGGCTTCTAGGTAGGGTTCGGTACGGTAACGAAGTTAGTAACCCAAGAAAATCCTAGTAGCAACCTAAAGTCTCAAACTACATTGCCCATGTAGGATTGCATTCATGTCCTAGCTAGTAGATCCACATACAGAATAGTTGAGTTAAGTTGAGTTGAGTATCATGACGGAGTATACATCTGCAAGATAGCTTCCCCCTTTTCGATGAGGGTTCCATTAGATTCTATATAATAGCTTACATGGTCTTAGATGTCGGTTAAAGGTCTTATCCCAAATAAGTTAAATGTCAAATTATGAGTTCAAGATGAGTTTTATGATATGCATTGACCATTAGTTTTAAATGTTTTCAAATGCTTTTAAATTTTACTCATGATTCATTATGATTGATCATGCATCTCACAATATATTGTTTATGTTCATTTAATTGTTCATGCATACCTCACATAGTACATTCAAATATACTAATGCATATTTTGACTACGTTGTTTCATAATGTAGGGGAGGACGACACTCATGACCATCCTATTCGTGGGTAGAGTTGATTATATATCAAGAGCTGGTGAGTCTTCATCTTATCGGAGGTAAGGGCTTTGTTTCTTATTTCTATTATTTGACTTCTTCATATTATGTGGGTGATCTAGGAGCTTGTCCTAAGCCCTGATCAAAGACTAGACTAGAGGCATGTTTAGATGCTATAGGATGTAGTTCAGATTGGACATTTTTGAGTTGCTATCCCTTAGTGCCATTCCCATGTGATGACTATTTCTATTTATATTTCAATATGTTTTTTTACCTTATGAATGAAACATATGCTAAGATGGCTTGGTTAGGTTCCCTCACATCTCGATCTTTGTGTCGCGGCTTGGCTCTAGTTCTGATTGTGACAAACTTAGTATAATAGAACAAGGTTTAGAAAAATCCTAGGGAGTCTAACATGAAATGTTAAGTAGACTCTTATTCATTAGTGTGAAGCACGTTATATCTATGAATAGGAGGCTACAAAACATCTTAGGAAAAGTCTCACTTCTTTCATGATATATGTCATGCAGTATAATGGTTAAGTCTTTTCCTCTAACATTTGTTCTTTGCAATTTTTAGAATATGCCTCTACGAAGATACCTCACTAGAAGAAATATGGTTGAGGAGAAGCCACAAACTCTAAATGATCCTTTGAATGATCAAGTTTCCAATGCCAAGTTTTGAGCGACTTTTCAAGTACTTGCACAAGCCATTATGGCCCAAGTTAATCATGAGGTAGTGGCTCCCATAAACCCAAATATGGGTATGGAAGCAACAAAAGTTTGTGATTTCATCAGGATGAATCCTCTGGTGTTTTGAGATTCTAAATTTGAAGAGGATCCATAAGAGTTTGTTCATAGCATCCATAAGATTATAAAGATCATGGGGATTAGCCCAGTTGAGAGGGAAGAGTTGGCCACGTATCAATTAGAGAGTGTTTCTCATATTTGGTATGACCAATGGAAAAGTGATATTCCTAGGGAGGTGGATCATATGACTTAGGATGAGTTTAAAGGGGTGTTTCTTGCTCGCTTCTTCCTATTGGAGTTGTGGAAGGACAAAGTGCAAGAGTTCATCAACCTTAAGCAAGGTGGTATGAGTGTGAAGGAGTATGCCCTCAAGTTTACTCAATTGTCAAAATATGTTCCATTTATGGTTGCCGACTAAAGATCTCGTATGAGGAAGTTTGTATCGAGTATGTTAGATATGCTCTCAAAGGAGTTCAAAATGTCTATCTTGATTCGAGAGATGGATATATCTAGACTCATGACCTATGCATAGAAAATAGATGTGAGAAGCTAAAGGAGAAGAATAGGGAGTCCAAGAGGCCAAGGATCGATAGTGGTAATTTCTCTTGTGGTTAGTCTGGAGGTGGTGGACGTCCTCATTTTTTCCAAAAGTACTCCGGCCAAGGGTCTTCTAATTCCACTAATCCAAGGTTTAAGAAGAATAGGATGCCCAACCCTAAGCCTTAAGGAGGTGCTCTTATTGGCCAAGTTACTCTCGCATGCAAGAAGTATGGTAAGAACCATAATGGTGAGTGTTTATCTAGTTTGGATGTGTGCTACCAATGTGGCTAGTTGGGTCATCACGCTAAGGAATGCAAGGTCAAAGATAGTTGTCCTCAAGGCCAAGTTGCTCATGGAGTCCAAGTTGGCCAAGGTGCTCACGTGCAACCAAAGGGTGGTCAACACAATAATAGGTTTTATGCTCTCCATGGTAGGCAAGAGGTGGAGGAGACTCCCGATGTTATTACCAGTATGTTATGGGTCTTTCACTATGATATTTATGTTTTCCTTGATTCAGGTGTAAATTTTTCTTTTGTTTCCCCTTATGTATTCATGAGATTTGATGTTAGTCGCGAAACATTGTTAGAGCCTTTCTCCTTTTGTACTCCTATAGGTGAGTCAGTTGTGGATAAAAGAGTCTATAGAAGTTGTCCGGTTTTGATCTTTCATAAAGTTACTCTATGTGATCTAGTTGAGCTTGAGATAATCGATTTTGATGTTATCCTTGGTATGGATTGGATATATGCATGTTATGTCTCCCCAAATGAGCCAATCATAGAATGGAAGGGTAGTAATTCCATGTTCAAAGTTCAATTTATTTTGTGCCTTAAAGCTCAAAAAATAATTTCCAAGAGTTGCATTTACCATCTTATGAGGGTTAGGGATAGAAAATTTTGAAGCCCCTACTCTAGAATCAATACCCATTGTGAATGAGTTTTCAGATCTGTTTCCCGATAATTTACCCGGTGTTCCTCCCAAAAGGGAAATTGACTTTTGCATAGATCTTTTTCCGAGTACTCAACCTATTTCCATTCCTCCTTACCGAATGGCCCCGGCGAAATTAAAGGAGATGAAGGACCAATTGAAAGACTTGTTAGACAAAGGTTTCATTAAACCAAGTATATCCCTATGGGGTTCTCCCATTTTGTTTGTTAAAAAGAAGGATGGTTCACTACGTATGTGCATTGACTACTGAAAATTAAACAAAGTAACCATCAATAATAAATACCCAATTCTGAGGATTGATGATTTATTTGATCAATTGCAAGGGGCAAGTTACTTCTCTAAGATTGATCTTCATTCTAGCCATCACCAATTGTGGGTGAGGGAGTTTGACATTCCTAAAACAACATTTTGAATAAGGTATAGCCATTATGAGTTCTTAGTCATGTCATTTGGTTTGATCAATACCCTGACGACTTTCATGGACTTGATGAATAGAGTGTTCAAATAATATTTGGACATATTTGTGATTGTATTCATTGATGAAATTTTGGTTTACTCTCAGAATAAGGATGAGCGTGCCTAATCACTTGACAATTGTGTTGCAAACTCTAAAGGACAAGCAATTATTTTTCAAGTTCAATAAGTGTGAGTTTTTGTTAAAAGATATGGATTTTCTTGGTCATATTATGTCCAGTGAAGGGATTATGGTTGATCCTAAGAACACCGATGTGGTTAATAATTGGCCTAGACTATTATCTTCTTTGGATATTAGAAGTTTCTTGGGACTAGTCGGATACTGTAGGAGACTTGTAGAAGGATTTTCATCGATCTCGTCACCTTTGACCAAGTTGACTCAAAAGAAGGTAAAAATTCAATGGTCGAAAGGTTCTAAAAAGAGTTTTCAAGAGTTAAAAGATCATCTCACTACTGCTCTTATCTTAACCTTGTCGAAAGGGTCCAATGGTTTTATTGTGTATTATGATATTTCAAAAGTTGGTCTTGGTTGTATAGTGATGAAATATGGGTAAGGTAATGGCCTATGCTTCTAGGAAAATTAAGGTGCATGAATGAAATTACTCAACCTATGATCTCGAGCTAGGGGAGGTTGTGTTTGATTTGAATATTTGGAGACACTATCGCTATGGTGTGTATGTGGATGTAGTCACCAACCATAAGAGTTTACAATATGTGTTTAGGCAAAAGGACTTGAACCTTCGGCAAAGGAGATGACTTGAATTGTTGAAAGACTATTACATGAGTGTATTGTACCATCCAAGCAAAGCTAATGTGGTTGCTGATGTACTAAGTAGACTGTCCATGAGTAGTGTTGCACATGATGAAGAAGGTAAGAAAGAATTGATTAAAGATGTTCATAGATTAACACGTTTAGGTGTGTAGTTGGTTGACTCCAATGATGGAGGTGTTCTTGTTCCTAATAGTTTGGAATTGTCTCTTGTGAAGGATGCGAAAAAACAAACAAGAGCATGATCCAATATTGGGGTAGTTAAAGAAGTTAATTTCCAAAAACGCCATTGAGGCTTTCTCCCAAGGGGAGATGGGGTGTTGCATTACCAAGGTCGTTTGTGTGTACCTAATGCGGATGGGTTAAGAGAGTTGATATTGAATGAGACCCATAGTTCCCAATATTCGATTCATCTGGTTCCACCAAAATGTATCATGACTTGAGGTAGGTGTATTGGTGGAATGGCATGAAGAAGGACATCACAAAATTTGTAGCTAAGTGTCCAAATTGCCAACAAGTTAAAGTTGAACATCAAAGACTAGGAGGTTTGGCCCAAGATATTGAAATTTCTACTTGAAAGTGGGAAGATGTGAACATGGACTTTGTAATGGGTTTTCCTCGTACTAAGAAGCAACATGATTCCATTTGGGTTGTTGTATATCGGATGACTAAGTCGGCTCATTTTTCACCGGTTAAGGCTTCCTATAGTGCTAAAGACTATGCTAACTTGTATGTTCGTGAATTGGTAAGACTTCATGAAGTTCCCTTGTCCTTTATATAGGATCAAGGTACTCAATTCACTTCACACTTTGGAATTCATTTTAAAAGGGTCTCGGTACAAAGTTAAAGTTAAGTACCGCTTTTCACGCTCAAACCAATGATCAAGCTGAAAGAATGATCCAAACTTTAGAGGATATATTGAGGGAATATGTTATTGATTTTAAAGGAAGTTGGTATGAACATTTATCATTGATTGAGTTTTCCTATAATAATAGTTGTCACTCTAGAATTCAAATAGCTCCTTTCGAAGCATTGTATGGGAGAAGATGTAAATCCTTTGTGGGATGGTTTAATGTAGGTGAAATGGTTTGATTGGTCCAGATTTGGGGATATATTCTATAGAGAAAATAAGACTCATAAGGGAGAGGTTAATGATGTCCCAAAGTCATCAAAAGTCCTATTCCAATGTTTGGAAAAGAGACCTCTAATTTGAGGTGGATGATTGGGTCTATTTGAAGGTTTCACCCTTGAAGGGTGTAATATATTTTGGAAAGAAAGAGAAATTAATTCCTAGATACGTTGGATCCTATAAGATATTAAGATGTGTTGGAAATATGGCTTATGCGTTAGATTTTCCATTTGAGTTAGCTATGGTTCACCAGTGTTTCATGTATCTATGTTGAGAAAGTTTATGTGTGATCCAAACTCCATTGTACCATTGGGAGATGTAAGTGTCGAAGATAATTTGACTTATAAAGAAGTTTTGATGGAAATCTTAGACTGGCAAGTTAAGAAGCTAAGGAAAAAAGAAGTTGCATCTGTCAAAGTGTTATGGAGGAATCAACAAGTAGAAAGTGCTACTTGAGAAGCAGAGGCGGATATGATGAAATGATAATTGTACCTCTTTCCCTCTACTCAGGACTAAAGTAGTAAGTTTTTCTTATTCTAATTTAATAAAACTCTTACATATTCAGTCCCTTCTAGTCATTCATATGCATGCATGTTCATAAAAGTTTATTTTAAAGTCATGATTTTATGTTAAGTTGAAGTTTTCATGTTCCATGCATCTTAAGGTGTCATAATTTTCATGTTGGGTTGCTAGTCCTCTTTCCGTGTCCTTCCTATGATAAGTTAATCTCATTCAAGGATGAATTTTTGCAAGGGGGAGATATTTTAAGACCTCAAAAGTCAAAAAGTTGGAAACCAAAGAGAATTCTTCAAAATGTTCACTGGACCTAAGTTTACCATCGTCTCTATGAGTCGTAGAGGTTAAATGAGTCATTGATGGAGTGTTGGTAGTTTATCATGACCAACCTCAGAGGAGGTCCTACGACTCAAGTTGACCAACCGTAAACCCATAGATGACCTATAGATACAACTCGTAGATAGACTTCAAAGGGTAAGTTTTAGAAGCCTCTCAAGGTCAAGTCTATGACTTGATAGGATGGTTCATAAAAGTTATTACGAGTCATAGAAACAACTTGTAACAAAACTTCAAAGACTTGCTTTTCAGGCATTTTCTAAAGCTTACAGAACAAGTCATTTTGACAACTCATAATCCATTCGACGATCCATAGAGAGGGTCTCGTATGTCCAAAATCTAAAGTTTAATGAGGAGTAATTATGTATTTTCCAAAGTTCAGTTCAATGAACCTATACACTTTTATAGCCAAGTTGAAAGTCTATATATATTCAGTTCTTCTAATTCCCCTCCTATTCAATTCATTCTTCAAAATTTCTCTAAGGCAAGAGCTCCAAATTTCTCTCAAGGTTTCTTCATCAAGTTCAAGCTAGGGTTTCAAATTTCTTCCAAGGTTTCTTCTCAATTCTTAGTGAATTCTATCAAGTTATGTGGGGATTTATCCAAGGATTCCTTTCACCCACAGAGTCCTAATGTTTCCTAATGTTTTCATTCAATTTCAATTGATTATGAACCCTAGTTTTGATGAATTACATTTGGCTAATTTAATTCTATTTTTAGATATTATCAATGATCATTATAAGCATTTTTACATGAATTTCATGATTTTAAGCTCAATTATGAATGCCCATGGATAAAACTATTTCCAAATTATGATTATGAAGTGAAAGATGATTTTTATGAGTTGATGATGATTTTAATAATTTTCAATGAAAGTTCTATGGTTTAAAGTTTAGGTTATGATTTTTAATGATGAAGTATGATGATGATGATGAATGTTAAGATCAAAGAAGTTGTTACGATGTGATAAGTCCAATTCTAACACAATCATGTTAAAAATGGCGATAAGTAAAATTCTCACTAAAGTTATGGATTCTTATGAATCACTAAAGTTTAATGAGCTATTCCTAATATATTTTATAAAGATGGATTGTTAGGCAGTTAATATCTTTCCCTATTATGTTATGATCATATTTTATGAGTTTTCATTAGGATATTCACTAAGCATCGAGAGGGCTTCTAGGTGGTGTTCAGTCTGGTAACGTAGTTAGTTATCCAAGGAAATTATAGTAGCAACGTAAGGTCCCAAACTACATTGCCCGCATAGGATTACCTTCATAGACTAAGTAGTGGATCAACATATAATATAGTTGAGTAAAGTTGAGTTGAGTATTATGATGGAGTATATCTTGCCAAGGTAGCATCTCCCTTCTCGATGAGGGTTCCATCGAATTCCATGTAATAACTCACATGGTCTTAGATATCGATTAAAGGTCTTATCCCACACAAGTTAAATTTCAATTTATGAGTTCGAGATGAGTTTTATGATATGCATTGACCATGAGTTTTACATATTTTCAAATTCTTTTAAGCTTTACTCATAATTCATTATGATTGGTCATGCATCTCATGACTTATTATTTACGTTCCTTTACTTGTTCATGCATACCTCACATACTTAGTACATTCAAACATACTAATGCATATTTTGCCTACATTGTTTCATAATGTAGGGGAGGATGACATCATGACCATCCTATTCGTGGATAGAGTTGATTAGATATCAAGAGTTGGTGAGTCCTCATCTTATCAAGGGAAATGACTATAAAATTCCTCAAAAATGCTCACAAGTGTCTTATAAATGATTTAGGAATAGATCATTTGAGTAACACATTATCCTTATCATTTTTGGCAAATTCGAGTTCAAACTATCGATCATGGGTCAAAACCTACAGGAAAATAGTCTCGGTAGATTTTTAGGACTCGTATCTCATAAAATGAATTTTTCTATAATTACATAAAATAGGAGGGTGCGCGGCATTTCCGCGTTGCTGACTTACTCCCCCATAGTGCAATTTTACTTGAAATCTGGCCAAAAATCACTTCTGGGCAAATTAGGCGTAAAACGTATTCAAGGAAAGTAATTTACCATTATGCACTTAAAACACATTTGGCAAATGCGTTTTACTTGTTCCCAAATTCTATTTTTAGTAGGGTACTTTATACATTTTCCTAAATGTTAGTTAATGAACTTGGATGTTTTTAGGACTAATTCAGTTCTATGAACTAACCTACACCTCTAATTTTATTCATTCTTCTATAATTCACCCACTCAAATATTTCTCTCTACAAAAGGCTCTCAAGGATTCCATTGAAGACCTCCTAGAAATTCACTCAATCTCTCCATCAAAACTCTCAAATTCTTCTAAATTCTTTTGTCTTCTCACTCAAGGTATGCGAGTATTGATTCATGAATTCTTTCATCCATGAAGCCCAATCAATTTCTCAAGTTTTCTATTAAATTCAAGTATGGGATTTTATGGGTTCCATGAATTTTCTTCCCATTTCATGAATTGAGTTTAATTACACAATTCTCTACTCAAATATGTATGAATTTTATGATATTGCATGATTTTCCAATAAAGTTTCTGACATGATATTTAGGGTTCATGATCTCATTATGGGTCTTGTTCAATTCTTATTAAATTGCATGAGTTTTGATTCTACTCATGGTTATGGATCTTTTTTAATATAAATATATGATTTTTGCATTGAATTAAAGAGCTTTCCTATGAATTCTCCTACATTGATCTTTAGTATTCATGATATAGATTATGGGTATTTTTAATTATACTTTCAATTGATATTATTTTCATGAATTATATATGGGTTGATATAAAGTATATGATAATGCATGTTTCAATTCAATTTCATGATTTACAAGTCAACTGACCATGTAATCAAGCTTTCACCTTATTTTCAAGTATAACTCATGATCATGGAATTTCAAGGTGATTTTCAATGAATGTTTATGAATGACTCATGAAAGGTTTTGGATGATATCCTAATGATGTTTCAAGCAAGCTTTATGAATGAGGGTGACTTAAGACCCTAATTATATTTTATGAATAAAGATATGTAATGAGGAAAGGTCTGCACTCACATTACATGAAGGAAAGTTAAGGAGCTATTCTATGATTATGTACTTATGAAGAGTGGACGGGTAGTAGATATGGCCCCTCCCACATGATGTTGACTTTATGTCTTATGGTTTGTCTATTTCGTTGAGAGTTTACCTATCATCGAGTAGACCTTGGGATAGGCATTCTCTCCCGTAGTAAATCCAAAAGACCCGTAGTAAAATTCCATTATCCTATAACTACGTGCCACCGTAGGATAAAAGGATAACCCGTAATAGAGGCTTGATTCCTTAAGGGTCACCTGTAGTTGAGGCTCGATCCTTCATGTAGCATAGTGGATCCACTTAACCATATAGGAGTCTACCTTGGCAAGTAGTCTCCCCCTTTCCTCCAATGTATGGTTAAACATTGAGACTTCATATTATAGCTTACATGGTTTATGTTGGCTAACGGTCGCTCTCACAAAGGTACACGGTCCCTCTTTCAATGTTTAAGGTATTTCTTACTATGGCTAATATGTCTCTTACAAAGTATGTTCTCTCACCCATGGTTTTTATGACTCTTAATATGATTTAAGATCTTTACTACTACTTATGAAAATTTCTCATTATTACTTATGACTATCTATGCATTGTACAAGTTCTCTTTACAAGATTGCATTATAATTTTAAATGACATTAGTCGTACTCTTGATTCACTATCACGTATAAATGGTTTACTTATTATGTGTTCTAACCTTGATCATTATGTCATTGCTTTTATATCATGTATTGCATTGCTCACATACTTAGTACATTCAAAGTACTAATGCATACTTTTTGCCTACATTATATCACAATGTAGAGACAGACGCTCCATCTTCTTCCCGTGTCTAGTTGGTATTCTATTGAAGATTAGTTTGGTGAGTACTCATGCTTAGAGGGAAATCTGAGTCATTCTTTCCTTTATTGTTGTTTTCAGACTATGATGATGTTTAAAGACTATTCTATGTTGTGTCAGTACATTCTTTAAGGGTGAGCCAGGAACATGTCTTAGTCCCCGCCTATGTAGTCATGTAGAGGCATGTTGGGCATATGTATAAGGAGTCTATCTTGTCTTGATTCTCTTTGTATTTTGGACTTTTATGAGTTTCCGCTTATTATTTACCTTATGTATTCTTATGATATGCTAGGAGGCTTAGTTGGGGTTTCTTCGATAATCCTAATCATCGTGTCTCATCTATGCCCTAGTTTGGGTCGTGACAATGACTTTGTTTCTTATTTCTATTATTTGACTTCTTCATATTGTTCGAGTGATATAGGAGCTTGTCCTAAGCCCCTATTAAAGACTAGACTAGAGGTATGTTTAGACGCTATATGATGTAGTTCGGATTGGACATCTTTGAGTTGTTATCCCTTAGTCCTATTCCCTTGTGATGATTACTTTCGCTTATATTTAAATATATTTTTTTACCTTATAAATGAAATGTATGCTAAGATGGCTTTGTTGGGTCCCTCGCATCCTGATCGCCATGTCACAGCTTGGCCTTAATTTGGGTTGTGACACTTTTCTTCACTCTAAAACTCTCAAAAGGCATAACTAAAGTCGGATCACCAGTGTAATTTTTCAACAAGGACACATGAAACATTGGTTGCAGTGATTCCAATTCTGCGGGGAAATCCAACTCATAAGCCACTTTACCAAAATGCCTCAGGATTTGATAATTACCATCATATCTAGGACTGAGGTTTCCTTTCTTACCAATCTCATCACCTCCTTCATAGGTGAGATTTTCAGATAAACCCAATCATCAACATCAAATTTAAGCTCTCATTTTGTTATGTCAGTATATGATTACTGCCTACTCTGGGGTGTTTTTTAACCTTAATATAATAAGTCAAACTTTTTCCATAGACTCATAAACTGACTTGGGCCCTATCAAAGCCATTTCACCAACCTCAAACCACCCTATCAGAGACTTACACCTCCTACCATCGAGTGCCTCAAATGGAGCTATCTAAATACTAAAGACATAGTTATTATTATAGGCAAACTTGAATCAAAGGCAAATGGTCATCCCAATTACCTTTATAGTCGATCTCACAAGCTCTCAACATATCTTCCAAAGTCAGAATAGTTCATTCATCTTATCCATTTATATGTGGGTGAAAAGTTGTATTAAGCTTAACCTGAGTACCAAGACCTTTCTGAAATGATCTCCAAAACTGAGAGGTGAGATGCATACCTTTATATGATAAAATGGAAAATGGAACCCCGTGGAATATAAATAACTCCCAAATGTAAAGTATAGCATAATCCTTGAATGAATATGAAGTCTCAACTGGAAGGAGATTTCCGCCTTAGTCGTTTGATCTATAACCACTCATATATATAGATTCATACTATCTACATGTGTGAGGAAAACCTGTGATGAACTCCATATTCAAGTCTTCCCACTTCTAAGTAGGAATGGTAATATCCTGAGTCATGCTACCTAGTTTCTGATTCTTGAATTTATCTTATTGGCAATTTGTACATTTAGACACAAATTTTACATTATCATTCTTCATCCTATTCTATCAAAAGACTTCTCAGAACTCATGGTACATCTTAGTGGCTCCTGGGTGAATAGAATATCATGAATTGTGAGCTTCTGATTATATCTTTTGACTTAAACTATCAACATCTGGAATACACAACCGATCTCGATAATGAAGCACACCATCTCCCCCTTGAGAAAAAACCTCAATGCCCTTTTCAAGAATAAATTTCTTTAATTCAACCAAGTTTGGATCATCATTCTATTTTGCATTCACATCCATCACAAGAAATGATTCTCAATTCATTCTGAATGATAATCCCACCATATTTTGATCCATAAAATGAACTTTAAAATGATCAAGTGCACATATAAAAATCATTCGATTTTCTCATCCTCAATGTGAGCGATACTATTCATAGACAAACTACTAAGAGCATCTAACACTCAGGTCATAATCTTTCAACAACCTAAGCCATATTCTCTTATGAAGATTCAATCCCTTCTAATTAAACGCTTACTGAAGGTTCTTATGATCAGTGAACACATTGATTTATTTAGCCCACACCTGCGTTCGAACTCCTTCTTAGACAACATCAAATTAAACCACCATCTTTCCATAGAGCTTTTTTGCCCCCTATTCGCATAAAAATACAATAGATGAATAGTCATTCACTATAAAATTATATATTTGAATATCTTATTTCCTATCAGACTAAGCATAGAAATACAATCATTAGGATTCTCCACGTGAACACCATAAAGATAATGCTTTAAAATCTTGAAAGCAAACACTACTAATGCCAACTTAAGATCGTGAGTCGTGTAGTTCTTCTTCTGAACCTTTAGTTGCCTAGAAATATAAGATATGACCTTGCCATGTTGCATCAACACACAACCAAGATCAATTCTGGAAGCATCTCAAAAAACCACAAAACCATCTGAACCCTTTAGTAGAGTCAACACTGGATCCGAGTAAGTCGAGTATTCAACTTTTCTCATAAGATTTTAACCATTGAAACTTACTTTATTCTAAGTCAATTTGGACAAAGGATAAGAAATAGAGCAAAAATATTCCAAAAATCATCTGTAGTAATCATCTAACCTAAAAAGCTCTAGATTTCTACAGGAAAAAGGGGTCTAGTCCATTTTTAACTGCTTTAGTCTTTTGAGGATCAACCTGTATGCCCTTTTAAAAAACTATATGGCCATGAAATTGGGACATACCTCAACATAAATTCACACTTGATGAACTTAGCAAATAGCTGACGCATTTTTAGAATCTTTAAAATAATTCTCAAATGACCTATATGCGCATATTCATCCGAGAATAGATCAAAATGTCATCAATGAACATAATGACGAACATATACAAATACTATTTGAGCACCTTATTCATCAAATGCATAAAATCCATAGGAGTATTCGTTAGTTCAAAAGACATAACCATACATTTATAATTACCTTACTAGGTCCTAAAGGTTGTTTATGGAATGTCATATCATTTAATCTTTAGTTGATGGTAGCCTGTTCTGAGATCTATCTTAGAGAAGAAACTCGCACCTTGAATATGATCAAACAATTCATCAGTCTTGGGGATGGAATACGTATTATTGATTGTTACATTGTTCAACTAGTGATAATCAATACACATTTTGACAGAACCATCTTTTTTATGCGCGAATAAAATTGGAGCACCCCATGCAGAAAAGTTGAACCTAATGAAACCTTTATCATAAAGGTTCTTCAACTGATTTTTCTACTCCTTAATCTCAGTTGGAGACATTATGTAAGGAAGGATGGAAATAGGCTGGCTATCTGGAAGAAGGTCAATTCCAAAGTCGATTTCCATTTTGGGAGGACTTTGGGAAGATCTTTAAGAAACACTTTTGAAAATTCGTTCACTACAGGGACAAACTAAAGCATTGGGGTTTTAGAACTGGAATCCTAGCCCGAACTAGATGATAGATACAACCCTTAGATATCATATTTCTATCCTTAAGGTAAGAAATAAATGACCTATAGGAGCTGAAGTACTACCCTTCTATTTAATGACTAGCTCATTAGGAAACTTAAAGTTACGATTCTGATTCTGCAGTCGGTTGAGGCATAACAAGCATGTAGCTAGTCCATGCCAAAAATGATATCAAAATCAAGCATGTCTAACTCTCCTAGATCAACTGAAGTGATTTTCCAAAAAAATTAAGACTGGATAATTTTTTTATTTCTGTTTAGCTAAGATTAATTCACTAATAGGCGTAGAGACTAGGAAAGGTTCCAACAGATTTCAGGAATGACATCGAAATTCATAACAACATAAGGAGTCACGAAGGACAAATTTGCTCCTTGATCTAACAAAGCATAAACATCAAACTGGAAGATTCATAACGTACTAACGACCACATCAGGAGAATCCTTCTAATCCTATCTAGTCTGAAGAGCATAAAACCTATCTTGGCGATGTCCGCCACCAGTACTCGATGGGGTACCATACTAAGGCAGGCAACTTGATGAAGCACTAGGATGGGTCTACTTTGAACATCCCTTCCCTTACGTAGGGCCGATAAGCAATCACTCAGTCTATGATTTATCTTGCCTTATATAAAAAACCACCAATATCGACCGTGCACTCTCCCAGTTGATCTTACCACACTTCTAATAAGTAGGAAATTGCATCCACTAGAAACACTACCATAGGACTTAGAGCATGGTTCTCTATCCTTGTTGAACTTAGACACCGAAGCACTAGAAAAAGATTGGGTTGGGCCTAGATATTTTTGACAAAATTGAGAACGACTACCACCTCCTAACCTCTTATGAGAATAGTCCACACTATCTTTCTAAACCCTCTTGTTGTTTCTAGCATTCACCATAAGATTTTCCTCCTAGATCTATTGGGCATAAGTTATCAAATGACAGATATCTATTTCCATAATCAACATCAAGGTTTGGAACCTTTCCATACTATCTTAGAGATACCAGAGATAAACTTACACATGCGGGCCCTAGAGTGGGCCACCATAGTTGGAACATAGTTTGAAAGTTGGGTGTACTTCAAAGTTTACTCTTTTATAGTCATAATTATTTTCTTCAAGTTAATGAACTCTTAAATTGTTTCTTCCCTCAACTCAAGTGGAAAGAACCAATCAAAAAAACAGCCTTAAACTTGTCCCAATCAAGTGGTCCTACATCCTCCACCCTATCATCCTTCTATTGCTTGTACAATATCTTATCCACTCCACTAAACTAATAAGCGCCTAACTCATTACTCTCAATAGGTATGACACATATGATCTCTGTGATCTTCTTGACACCCTCAATGATCTCTTGTGGATCATCATCCACTTTTGAAACATGGAACTCTTACGGGTTCATCCGAGTAAAGTTCCAGACTATAGTAATATCCATATTAGTATTTGGGTTGACTAGGGCTATAACCTCTCAGTTGGTCTAAGCCTTCATAGCTTAAGATAATACCTAAAAAGTAACCCTAAACTCAATATGAGAGATCTATTGTTATACCCCGTACTTTTGTACCTTGGAAGGTTCCTAAGTTACGTAAGCTTCTTAAGCTCTTAAGTTTATTGAAAGGCTTTTAAGCTTCTTAGAAGTCACCATATGAGATGGATAATCCATGACGTCATCAAATAACTCTAAGGAAGGGAGAATGAGATACCCTATAATAGAGAAGATTAGAAATAGGGTCGTAAGAATCCAGAAGATTTTGGAGACCAAGTAATGAGTCGTACGACTCGACTTACTTACTTAATCTACCAACTTGGAAATCTTACATACTTAAGCTACTTGAGGACATACCAAGCTTATGTAGCAAGAATTACATAGGTTCATAAAGTAAGACTAGATTACAAACCTACGAGGGGAAAATAAAGTGACATGTGGCAGCATGGGAGAGTGCCACATGGAAGCAGCTGGAGGGGCTAGATGGAAGCAGTAGAGTAAAGGAGGTGGTTCCCTACATGCCATGTGGTAGCTCATGGTTGGAGGAGATGGTGTGTTGGCCCAATGAGGGATTGACACATGTCACTACTTAGGGGTTGACACGTGTCACCCCTAAAGTAGCATATATATATGTTTTATGACTTTTAGGTCATATTTATCCAAACAATTCATTCTTATCCAAGAAAATTCTAGAAAAAAAAAAGAGAAATCCCTAAGCTAGAGAGCTATGGATTTAGGGAGAAAAAAAGGTAAGTTCTCCAATTTCATTCCGTAAATTAATTATCTAGGGTATACCACGAGGGTATGAAGCTGTTAGTAATGTAAATTTATGGTCCAACATTAGAGAATGAGTAAGAAACACTTAGTAATAGAGTCACCTCCGAGACTGTATCATCTTTTCGTATATCTAGGGCATTCCAAAAGAAAAGAAAGCATAAGCTTTACATACTCTCTACTTTCCCTCATGGAGTCATCATATGCATATATCGTACCCGGCCCATCATGGCTTGGTAAATAATTATAGCATAATAGCATCATACTTATATCAAAAGCATACCAAGAGGAAAGAAGGATAGCTCTATTTACTCATGCCAAAGATATGCCAAGAGAAAGGAGATAGCTTCACATAGCTTTTATAGATTACTCTTAACCACGTTCGCCTCATCATCTTTTGAACCTATTTAATATCAAAGCAATACTAAGGTTAATACCCTTTCACTTTCCATTTTCCAACTCCACAACCAAGTATCCATAGAAATGTTTTCCTTATCCACTTCCCTCGACTAGTTTATTACTAGTTCCAAGGTTACCGGAAATCGGGCAGCATCTCCCTATAACTTGCCCTATACAATTTCTAATCTTAGCATCCATATTACCAACAACAACGAGCATCTATATATATAATCATATCACTTAAACATTACTCAATACAACTCCAAAGAACTAGCTCAAAACTACAATACCAAAATAGAGTTTTTAACCTTTATTTCATAAACCTTTAACAATACTAAATGGAGGGTCATGTGGGAAAGCCTTACCTTACCTGAAACTCGCCAAAACTTATCAAAACTCACCTCGAAAGTTCTCCTAGCACGGCTAAAACTTTGTGGCTGTTTGTTATCCTTTTGGTGCTAATACAAGAATGTGAATTTTGGAGTTCGGAGTTGAAAGATATGACGATCCTAAGACGAGCTAGCACGACAGGAATTTTATTTTTGGCCTGGGTTACAACTGCTGGGGAAATGGCCCTGGCACTATAAGGGCGCAATGCACCACTATCATGCCAGGGCTCTGGCGCGGTGCACCACTAAAAGTTGTGCAGGGTTTTTTAGGCCAAATTCCTAGAACTCAAAATAATGGACTTGGCGTTGTAAGGGCTCGGCGCGCCACTATCGCGCCAGAAATATGCCTCAATAGTTTGGTCTCTGGGGCGGCGTGCTACTACGAGGTGTGCAGGTTTTAGGCGTGTCCAGCCTGGCACTGCAATGGCGCGACGCGCGACTATCGCGCCAGGTGCGTTTTTAGCCTATTTTCAGAACTTTTGAGGAGGGGTAATTTGGGAAGTTACCCAAGTTATATATGTATTGCCATTGGTCATTTTGGGATCAAAAATTTCCATCCCTCTCTCTCTAAAAGCCCTAGAAATCTCTCTCTTTCTCTCTCTTCTTTTTCTCTATTTCCAACAAAAAGAGTCCAAGAGCTTCAAGATTTGAGTCCTCCATTGAAGACACAACACTAAGGTTTTCTTCAAGTCTTCCCTAAGGTATGTAAGGCTATCCAAAACATGGGCTAAGTCCACCCATGTGCCCTACTCTTGCTTTGAGGTTAGATATCTATGAAAAATGTAGTTTCTTGGTATAATTCATGTTTGAATGAGTTTTGTCCCCTATTTATTTAATGCCATATGTGTTGATGTTGTTGAGCTAAGAAATTCCTAAAACCTTCATGTTAGTATAAGTTGATGGAGATGACTTATTATTATGTTTTGTTGATCTCTTTAGCCAAGTGATTATGTTGCTTAAGTCATTTTTCCTTAAATGTGTTATTCTACTTAAATTGTTGAGCTAAAGTCATAGAGTTGTGATGAGTCTTGAGGAGACGTCATAAATGCTTACCTAAATGAGGCTTGATTGAGTTAATTGGAGGATAGAATTGATGAGTAGACAAGGTCCTAAATGAGACTTGCCAATTATGACTTAAATTGAGTTAAGAATGAGGATAAAGTTGATGAGTTGGCAATATCCCACATGAAACTAGCCATGAGGGCTTGTTTGAGATGATTGGAGGAAGTCTTATGAGTATAGAGTCATGGGAGGAGTATCGAGCACCGAAGTGGGTAAGAGTATAGTCCATACTCAAACCCCAGAAACTACGCCGCCAACGTAGGTAGGGATGGAACCGTTAAAGTTGGATGCTTCCCATGGGATCGAACCGTTAAAGTCGGATGTTTCCCATTTTACTGTCCTGAAATAATAAGACTTGACTAATCGATGGTATCCATGATTAGGGAGATGTTCATGCCCTGGCAAGGTATGGACGGACGTGGAAACAACGTCTGATTGTTGTACTATCACCGGCTCATAGGTGATGGTTGTCGGTTAAGAGAAACTCCCATTTAGTCCTTGATAGTGCTCCAAGTCAGTTGAGTTAAGTGGCTTATGAGTTAGTCCTGTCTAAACTATTCTTGTTGGACTTAGGACATTTGAGTGAGTTATCATGTATATATGTATGCGTTGAGATCCTGAGTTGATATTGATGTTTTCTTAATGTGGTTTCATCCGGCCATTTTACATACTCGTGCATTCCATGTACTGACGCCATTTGGCCTGCATCGTTTCATGATGCAGAGAAAAGTACTAGAGATCATCAACCGGCGCTCCATTGAAGATCCACATACACTTCCAGCTAGTTGGTGAGTTCTCCTAGTTCCCGGAGGATATTGAGCCTTTTTGTACAGTTTTGTTGTCATTTCTTTTACTATGATTGTTGGTAGCCACGGACTTGTCATTGACACCTTTTAGACTTGGATAGATGCTTCATAGACTGGAGTGTGGGGAGGTTTAACGGTTAATTCGAAGAGTCTTATTATTTTTGTTGTTGGGTTAATGAATGCTTGGCCTTCGGCCCTCATATTGCGAATAGTATTTCATTAATTGAGTTTCCGCTAAGAGAATATGATTGAATGAATGTGTGACTGGACCAGGTGGTTTGCTCGGAGGTCAGAAATGGCCTTCGGGTGCCGGTCACGTCTAGGGTATCCTCCCAGGGCGTAACACTAAAACTGACATATAACCATGTAAGCTACAACGTGAAGTCAAGTGTATTAGCCCACCAAAAGGGCCCAATATATTTTTCAATGTATAAAGGCTTAATTTGAGCTAATGTGGATCCACTAGGCTAATATATATCTGAGACAAACCTGTGTTGGAATTTAGTTTTGAGACTTTAGGATTTCTATTAAAGGTCCACATACACTAATCAGAAAACTTCATCCATAACGTGTTCGATGCTAAGTATTACTCCCATGGAAGACATGCAAATAGCTGATACATTTATTATTTGATAATACTGTAATTCTGATAAAACTGATAATAATGAGTAGCTCTTAATTCATTATATCTGATCATGTACTGATAGATTTTTTATCTAAAAGTATCATCATACTAAAAATCTAAAAATCTGAGTCATGCTTATGAAATTACATAATTCTAGGTCATGAAAATACTTGTATGCCATGAGTTCATGAAATTACCATAGAAAATATGAAATTATAACTGAAATCATGCAACTAAAGATCATACTTAAAAAATAATTGAAATTCAATAAGAACTCATGAAAATCATAGAAACCCTAGATTTGGAGAATCATAAAACTTAAAGAATTGGAGTTTTCTTTGGAACTCAATGGGTGAAACAAACTCATTAATGAAATCCCCCATAACTATAATGAAATTGCTAGCTTGATTCTTGGAAGGGAGGCTTGAAGATTTGAATCTTTGTTCTTGCCTTGAGAGAATACTTAAGAGAGAAGAAATCTATTTTTGGATGAGTCATGAGAGAATGAGGGGTTATGGCCACTAGGAATCAATTAATCCCACTTAGAATATTCCAAAATGACATAGTATAGGGATTAAATGAATGGGAAAAAGACAAAAAAGTTTGATTAAAAACTGTCGGAGGTCCTTTATGGGTGGCATCTATGGACCGTAATTCCTTCTACGGATCTTAGAAGCCTATCCATAGAAATCAGAGAATATTTAAGGGTTTATGGGTTTATGAGACCAATCTATAGTCCGTAAACCCATCTATGACCCGAGTGCACATTCACATAAAATTATATTGAGATTACTGGGATTTTGATGTTTGATTTCACAAAATTCATCTATGCCCGTAGATTCTAAGAGTCATAAAAGGTGTCCGTTTGACCCATAATTTTCTTGAGTTTTTGATGTTTCAAGACTTCCATTTATGGACCCATTTATGGTGCGTAAACCATCCATGATCCATAAAATAAGGCTTTTCCTATTTATATTAAAAGTCTAAGGTTTTGAAGTTGATCTATGACTTGAGATAACGATCCATAAAACAAATTACAACCCATAAAATTGGATTGTAGATCCCAGACCAAAAATTCTTATTTTTGAATATGCTCTATGGTGTGTATCTATGACTCCTAGTTCACCCTATCTATCTGAGCCCTTTCGTTGTCTCTGGCACTCTTCTTGAGCTTTTCCTCCTCGATCTATTGGGCATGAGTTATCAAACAAGAGATATCCATTTTATTAGTCAACATCATGGTTTGGCACTATTTCGCCACTGTCTCTGAGACACCAAGGAAAAACATACTCATACGGGTCCTAGAGTCGGCCACCATTGTCGGAATATACTCTATAAGTTAGATGAACTTCAAAGAGTACTGCTTCACAGTCATATTTCTTTGCTTCAAGTTAATGAATTCTTGAACCTTTACTTTCCTCAACTTGAGCTAAAAGAACTTGTTAAGAAAAGCAGCATCAAACTTTTCCCAATCAAGTGGGACTGCATCCTCATCACTATGTAACATCCCTCATATATATATATATATATATATATATATATATGCCCTAAGAATGCCTTGAAAATAGGCCGCTCATGTGACATATTATTCTTAATCTTTTTGGAAAATTCGAGTTCTGAATATGGTATCGGTGGATTTTTAGGACTCGTAGAATGGAAGTAAGATTTTTGAAGAAATCACAAAATAGTGTGGTCCGTGACAGGACTATGTTACAGACCTGGGAAGTTGCACAAGACAGAGTAGTCCATGACAGGACCGCATTGCTGACCTGGGATAGTTTATCGGCCAATTAGACCGCGACAGGTCCGCATCACGGTCCTGGGAAGGTTTCCTGGCCGAAATTAAGTTTTTAAAGGGCATTTTAGACTTTTCTCAAATTATTAGTTAGTAAACCTAGACATTTTTAGAAACTAATTCAACTCTATAAATTAACCTAAACCTCTAATTCTATTCAATCTTCTACAATTCATCTATCAAATATTTCTCTCTCCACAAAAAGGCTCTCAAGGGTTTCCATTGAAGCCTTCAAGCAAATTCACTCAATTTCTCCATCAAAATTCTCAAGTTCTTCCAAATTAATTGGTTCTCTCACTCAAGGTATATGAGTATTGATTCATGGATCCTTTCTTCCATGAAAGACCAATCAATTTTCCAAATTTTCTATCAAATTAAAGTATGGTATTTTATGAATTTTATTCTCTCTATTCCAATTGCATGAATTTTGATTTAAAGCATGATCATAAGTGTATTTTGATATAATTTGATGGTTATTGAATTAAATTAAAGAGTTTCTCCATAAATTCTTCTATTTTGATTTCTAGAATTCATGATTTAAAATATGAGTATTTTCAATTATACTTTCAAATGATATTATCTATATGAATTATATATGGGCTAATATAAAGTTTATTATTGTACATGTTTTCAAGTAAATTTCATGATTTTCAATTCAATTGAACATGCATTATAGCCATGCCCAAATTTCAAGATTTAAGCTATGGTCATGAATTTTCAAAGTATGAATTATGACTATGTGTTTCCATGATGATCATGAATTCTAAGTATATTTCAAGGTATGAATTTCATGCAAGTTATGAAGTAAAGTGACTTAGGATCCTATGTGGTGACCTAAGGCCTATTGATATGAATTATGCAAAAATGATTATAATGATAAAAGGACAATTCTCACATTACAAGTATGTTATGAAAATGAACTACTCTATGATTTCAAGCCTATGATCATGATTATGAAATATGAAACTATGATTTTATGTTATGTATGTATTCCGTGAGATTTGACTTAGCACCGAATGTGGACTTGAGGTAGGGGCTCAAAGCTAGGGGTCTTTATATAAAGTCTTTTATCACATAACTACATGCCACCATAAGAACAAAGGGATTAGAGGAGAATACCCAAATCTCTAACAGGTGAGTATCCTAAATATCAAGGCTTAGAGGTGAGTACCCAATTCTAAGAACTAGAGGTGAGTACCCGGTTCACACGACCGCTTAGTGGATCCACTTAGGCATGTAGGAGTCTACCTTGACAAATAGTCTCCCCCTTTTTCTCTGATGTAGGGGCAACATTGGGATTCCATGTTATAGCTCGCATAGTCTTATTATCGGTTATGGTTCCTATCCCACATATGTATGATTTCTTAAGTATGTTATGACTTGAACTTATGTTTTAAATTCTTTGGTCAGTATGATTTTCTCATGACTTTATGTATTCCATCTTATCATGTGATTTACTTGACCCTTGAATTTCCATGATTTACGTTGCATGTCATGCCGTCATACTTAGTATATTCCAACATACTAATACATACTTTGGGCCTTTATTATCTCATAATGTAGGGGTTGAGGTTGAAGATCCTAATCGTCCACATAACTAGTAGGAATCCTCTATCTGGTGGTATTAGGGTGAGTTCTTATTGACCGGGGACTAGTTTCAAGTTGGTTACTATTTTCTTTTCAAAAGACTTTTGCTTATGTTGTATATTGAGGGTGAGCTAGGGACATGTATTAGCCCCTGCCCATACTCATGTTTAGAGGCATTTAGTTGGACATATGTTTGAGTCTATATTGTCATAAGATATTCTCAGATTTGTATTCTAGGTTTTAGACTCTCTTATGATGTTTTCACTTTTATATTTTACCTTATATATGATTACGATATGTATAAGAGGATTAGTTGGAGCCCTTTGGGGTTTCGATCGCCATGTTATGACTAGGTCCTAGGTCAGGTTGTGACAAACATGGTATCAAAGCATAAGGTTTTCTAAGTGTCCTAGGATATCCAACATGCCGTGTCAAGCAGAGTCTTATTTATGGGTGTGATGTGCACCACACTTATGAGTAGGAGGCTATGAGGCATTTTAGGAATTGTCACTTCTTTCATGATCCATATCGTGCTATAGAGTTTATGTTAAGACTTTTTCTCCCTAATAGTCTTTCTTTGTGATTTTCAAGAAAAGAAATGGCCCCAAGAAGACCACCATTTCTAAGGGGAGAGAATGTTAATAAAGCCCAAACTCCCCCGGCTTCTCAAGACAATGGTCCTTTACTAGACCAAATAACTAATTAGGAGATCCGAAGTGCTATTACTATGCTAGCCCAAGTAGTGACCAACCAAGGGGTTGCGACTCATCCTAATGTTCCTACTTCGGCCTCAAGAGTAAGAGACTTTGCACGAATGAATCCTTCATAGTTTCATGGCTCAAAAGTCAATAAGGATCCTCAAGAGTTCATTGATGAGGTCTACAAGATAGTGAGCATTATGGGAGTGACTTCAGAAGAAAATGCGGAGTTGGTAGCCTACCAACTTAAGGGTGTCGCTCAAGTGTGGTACAACCAATGGAAGGCCAAAAGAGTGAATGAGGGTCCTATATATTGGGAAAGTTTTAAGAGTGCATTTCTTAACCATTTCTTTCCCTTAGAGTTAAGGGAGGCGAAGGTGATGGAATTTATCAACATAAAGCAAGGGAGTATGAGTGTGAGAGAGTATTCCCTCAACTTTATGAAGTTGTCCAAGTATGCTCTAACTTTGGTGTTGGACCCTCGAGCCCGAATGAGTAAGTTTATATTAGGGGTTTCAGATTTGGTTGTTCAAGAATGTAAGACGACCATGTTAATAAAGGAAATGAATATCTCTAGACTAATGACTCATGCCAGCAAATTGAAGAGGAAAAGCTTAAGGAGGTTCCTAGGATGACCCAGAAGGCCCGGATTGAAAATGGATCATCTTTTGATAATACTTTAGTGACTAAGTATCACAAGGATAGGGTGACTAACCCTAGATATCAAGGTGATAATTATAGTGGTCAAGCGTTTCTCGCATGTCAAAAGTGTGGATGGTACCATCCGAGGGATTGTCTAGACGGTTTGGGTGTATGTTTTGGTTGTGGTGTGAAGGATCACAAGTTGAGGCATTATCCAAGGGTTTCTATGAATGAGAAGGATAGTCATCGGCGATATCAGCCCTACCCCTCTGTGGGCCCCCAAACTTAGCATGGTTCTTCATCTGGTAAGCGTAAATTCCCTTTTTGAAATAGTAAAAATTGGTATGGATTGGTATCTTATGCTTCTACAGATTGTGGAACTCATTGAGTTAAGTTTTAATTCCCAAATGAGTCTATTCTATAATGGAAGGGTCATGATTCAGAATTTAAGGGAAGACACGAAAATTATTAAGTGATGTTGACTTCAAGGGAGCCATAAAGTGGTTAGAATGGTAGGCTTGAATGTGGTGATGATGGCACATGGGTGAATGTACGATTCATTGTGTGTTTCTTTATTTGGTTTTGAGGTTTGATGAGTACGGGTAGTAAGGAGTAGCACTGTATTTTACTATAGAGAATGTGAGTATTGGAGAGAGTTTAAATTATGAGGAGATCCCGATTGATATTTTAGACCGACAAGTGAAGAGGTTAAAATATAAAGACTTATCCGTCAAAGTGTTATGGAGGAATCAATAAGTAGATAGTGCTACATGGGAAGCGGGATCATACATGATGAAGCGATATCCCTATCTCTTTCCTTTCACTAAAGCCTAAAGGTACTAAGTTGCTCATGATCAAATCAATTAAACTTCTACGCTTCAGGTCCATATGTCATTCATGTGCATGCATGATTCATGAAAATGATTTCTCTCAAGGGCCATGTTTTATTTTGAGTATAAAGTTTACACATTATATGCATTTTTCGAAGTGTCCTCATATCCATGTTGGGTTTCTAAATCCTTTTTCCATGTCTTTCCTATATTAGTTGAATCTCATTCGAGGAAGAAAGTTCCCAAGGGGGAGATATTGTAACATCCCTCAATTTTTTTTAATATATATATGCCCTAAGAATGCCTTGGAAATAGACCGCTCATGTAACGTATTATCCTTAATCTTTTTAGAAAATCCGAGTTCGAAATATCAATCAGAGGGTGAACCTGCGGAAAAATGGTCTCGGTGGATTTTTAGGACCCGTAGAACGGAAGAAATGTTTTTGAAGAAACCACAAAATAGTGTGGTCTGCGACAGGACCGCGTCGCAGACCTGGGATAGTTTATCGGCCAAGTAGATGCAGACCTGGAAAGGTTTCTTGGCCGAAATTAAGTTTCTTAAAGGGCATTTTAGACTTTTCCCAAATTATTAGTTAATGAACCTATACGTTTTTAAGACCTAATTCAACTCTATAAATTAACCTAAACCTCTAATTCTATTCATTCTTCTACAATTCATCTATCAAATATTTCTCTCTTTAAAAAAAAGGCTCTCAAGGGTTTCCATTGAAGACTTCAAGCAAATTCACTCAATTTCTCCATCAAAATTCTCAATTTCTTCCAAATTATTTGGTTCTCTCACTCAAGGTATGTGGGTATTGATTCATGGATCGTTTCTTCCATGAATACCAATCAATTTTTTAAGTTTTCTAACAAATTAAAGTATGATATTCTATGAATTTTGTGCTCTCTATTCCAATTGCATGAATTTTGATTTAAAGCATGATCATAAGTGTATTTTGATATAATTTGATGGTTATTGAATTAAATTGAAGAGTTTCTCCATGAATTCTTCTATTTTGATTTCTAGAATTCATGATTTAAAATATGAGTATTTTCAATTATACTTCCAAATAATATTATCTATATGAATTATATATGGGCTAATATAAAGTTTATTATTGTACATGTTTTCAAGTAAATTTCATGATTTTCAATTCAATTGAACATGCATTATAGCCATGCCCAAATTTCAAGATTTAAGCTATGGTCATGAATTTTCAAAGTATGAATTATGACTATGTGTTTACATGATGATCATGAATTCTAAGTATGTTTCAAGGTATGAATTTCATGCAAGTTATGAAGTAAAGTGACTTAGGATCCTATGTGGTGACCTAAGGCCTATTGATATGAATTATGCAAAAATGATTATAATGATAAAAGGACAATTCTCACATTACAAGTATGTTATGAAAATGAGCTACTCTATGATTTCAAGCCTATGATCATGACTATGAAATATGAAATTATGATTTTATGTTATGTATGTATTCTATGAGATTTGACTTAGTACCGAATATGGACTTGAGGTGGGGGCTCGAAGCAAGGGGTCCTTATATAAAGTCTTTTTTCACATAACCACGTGCCACCATAGGAACAAAGGGATTAGAGAAGAATACCCAAATCTCTAAGAGGTGAGTACCCGAGTCTAAGAACTAGAGGTGAGTACCCGATTCACACGACCGCTTAGTGGATCCACTTAGGCATGTAGGAGTCTACTTTGGCATGTAGTCTCCCCCTTTTCCTTCGATGTAGGAGAAATATTGGGATTCCATGTTATAGCTCGCATAGTCTTATTGTCGGTTATGATTCCTATCCCACAGATGTATGATTTCTTAAGTACGTTACGAGTTGAACTTATGTTTTAAATGCTTTGGTCAATATGATTTTCTCATGACTTTATGTATTCCATCTTATCATGTGATTTACTTGACCCTTGCATTTCCATGACTTACGTTGCATGTCATACCCTCATACTTAGTACATTCCAATGTACTAATGCATACTTTGTGCCTACATTGTCTCATAATGTAGGGGTTGAGGTTGAAGATCCTAATTATCCATGTAACTAGTAGGCATACTCTATCTAGTGGTGTTATGGTGAGTTCTCATTGACCGGAGACTAGTTTCAAGTTGGTTACTATTTTCTTTTCAAAAAACTTTTGCTTATGTTGTATATTGAGGGTAAGCTAGAGACATATCTTATCCCCGGCCCATACTCATGTTTAGAAGCATCTAGTTTGACATATGTTTGAGTCTATGTTTTTATAAGACATTCTCAGATTTCTATTCAAGGTTTTAGACTCTCTTATGCTGTTTCTGCTTTAATATTTTACCTTATGTATTCTTACGATATGTATAAGAGGATTGGTTGGAGCCCTTTGGGTTTTGGATCATCGTGTTATGACTAGACCCTAGGTCGAGTCGTGATACCCTATCATCCTTGTATTGCTTGTATCATATCTGAGCCACTTCCTTCAGCTAATAAGTGGCTAACTCAGCACTCTCAAATGGTGTGACACCTATGATCTTTGTGAACTTCTTGAAACCTTTAATGATCTCACATTCGAGTGAAGTTCCTGTCTCTAACTGTGAAAAACAGCCCTAAATTCTTCACGAAAGACCTATTCATTCAAAGGTTCTACTGGAGCTGGTGTTCTTATTTCTCTTCATATCTATTCCTTTTGACATAGGTTTTTTTAGGAGGCATGATGCTTTAAACATATAGAGAAAGAGTTAGAAGGACATTACCTAGAATTATATTCTATCATATGAATAAGAGTATAAAAGAAGTGAAGTATTTTCTAAAATATTTCATACCCTACTATTTTTAGATGTGGCGCGGTTCACACCAATGAATAAGACTCTACTTAACGTGTCTCACACACACCCTAAAAGACTTAAAATCGTTGCTATGATACCAAATTTGTCATGATCCTGAGACTACCTCCCTAGTCGTGAGACAGTGCTTAGGGTCACAAGTG
Source organism: Solanum dulcamara (assembly GCF_947179165.1). Lineage (NCBI taxonomy): Eukaryota > Viridiplantae > Streptophyta > Magnoliopsida > Solanales > Solanaceae > Solanum > Solanum dulcamara. Next base: position 58,938,539 of record NC_077238.1, on the reverse strand, counting down.
ACCCCAAGTTAACCTCATGGCATGACATAACACCAAGATAAGATAATCAATAAAAAAGAGATAACCAAAATACAAAAGATAACATAAATAGTCTCATATGATTCTAAAATCAAATAGATTAAATCTGAGAACAAAAAAGTGGAATCTCATTGTCTGTACGAAAAAAGGCTACTAACATATGAGTTTCTCAGAAAAACTCCTATCTAACTCCACAATCAAAAAACTAAATATAGAGATCCCTAAAAACAATAGCCAAGACCATCGTCGAAGAATGAAGATTCACCACCACTATCATTAGCTGAATCTGAGATAGTACTAACCGTGCTCTAGATATGGAGTGTTAGAACCTATATTATCAAACAATACAAGTAGAATGTATGAGTCTAGTACTTTGAATGTACTGATTATGAGAAATATGCATAATGAACATGATATCTGAACATGATAAATCTAAAAAATATGATGATGCATGTAATGATCAAGTAAATAACATGATATTTGATAAAATTGAACTAAAATAACTAAAATACTTGACCATAAAATAATTGACAACCGACTGTGAGAGATGCTAAAATCGACATATAACCATGTGAGTTATAACATGGAGTCTGGTATATTAGCTCACCAAAATGGCTTAATATACTTGCGAAGGTATAAAGGCTGAATCAGGGTTAATGTAGATCCACTAAGCTAATGTCTATCTGAGACAAACCTATGGTGGCAGGTAGTTATGGGACTTTGGGATTTCTACTAAAGGTCCATGGATGCTAATCAGAAATATTTTTTCCTAATCCGCTCGGTGCTCAGTATTACTTCCATAAAAGATATGTATATAACTGATACATTAATAATATGATAATAATGTAATTCTGATAAAATTTATAATCCTGATTGTTCCTAAATCATGATATCTGATCATAAGTTTGTAGACACTTTATCCAAAAGAATCATAAATCATGAAAATCTAATAATCTGAGACATGCTTATGAAATTACATAATTCTAGTCTGAAAATACTTGTATGCCATGAGTTCAGGAAATTATCATAGAAAATATGAAATTATAAATGAAATTAAGTATTAAAGATCATACTTGGAAAAATAATTGAAATTCAATATGAACTCATGAAAATCATAGAAACCATTAGGTTGGAGAACCGTAGAACTTGAAGAATTGGGATTTTCTTTTGGACTCAACGGGTGAAAGGAACACATTGATGAAATATCACATACTTTTAATGAACTCTCTTGCTTGATTTTTTGTTGGAAGGCTTGAAGCTTGGAATCCTAGTTCTTGCTTTGAGAGAATACTTATGAGAGAAGAAATTTATTTTTGGTTGGGTTATGAGAGAATGTGGGGTTAGGGTGTCTAGGAATCAGTTAATATGTCATGCCTCGATAGGATACTCAAGGCATGACCAGCACTCAGAGAGTATTACTGACCCAAATCGAGAAGTTGGTCTGATCACTCATTCAAACACTCATCACTGGATGACTTAAAATACTCAAGTAGGCTATAATATCCATATTCAATAAAACAATAATTTAAATAGGCATTCTCAAAAGTCAACTCAAATCTCAATGTAGTAGTTTTCAAAATAGACTAACAGACAAAGGTCTCATCTCCAATCAACTCAATCTATGTCTAGGAATCCTCTATCAATCGTCAAAAAGTTGTCGAAACAATCCACGGCTACCTTAAAAGAAAGTACTCAAAGAAATAACTGAAGTAAACATGATTCCTTCGGAAGCAAGGAGGCCTCACCACTATCTGGAAAGTGGACTAGATACTCAACGGAGCGCCTATTGATGATCTCTAGCACATATATCTGCATCTTGAAATGATGCAGGCCAAATAATGTCAATACATGGAATGTACGAGTATGTAAAATATCCTAGGGAAATACAGGTCAACAACACAACTTTAAGGAACTCAACTCAACAGACTTAACACAAGGAACTCAACTCATATGTTTTTCAAATCAACTCAAAGATAGTATGCAAGTGTATAGTAAACGAGTTTTGAAAAAAGACTCTAAAATATGCAACTCGACCAACTCAAACCAATTATTTTAAGAAATTTTCTCTAACCGACAATCATCACTTATGAGCTAGTGATGATACAAGTCTTTGCACTGGTGTTGCCACAACCGTCTAATGCCTTGCCAGGGTAAAGGACGATCACACTTGATAGATCCACAATCAGTCAAAGTCGATTATTTTGAGACTTGAGAGGCATAACCTCTATCCTACGTGGCTACATAGTTTATGAAGTTTGAGCTGTTATTTACTCTTATCCAAATTGGTGTCCAATACTACTCCCAAAGACTCGATGTGCTCATAGGTTCAAATCAACTCATTTAGTCTCCTTCGACTCTTATAAATTTGAACTCATCTTAATTATCAAAATATTATGTATAAAACATGCATTTGACTCATTCATAACTCCTCAAGACTCTATCTTAAATAGATCATATGAATCAATTCTCAACTAATTTAGACTTAATGTTCTTTCTCTATCAGACCTCAATAAGTCATGCATAGGCTCAAATTTAAAATTCATAATATGTTAAATGCATGAACATCATTCTCCTCATCTCAAAATAAATGCATATTCTGCAAAAAAAAATCAACTCAATAAGGGCTCATTGGAATGAAATCATAAATAGTCAATCAAGAATTCTAATCATAAGAATCAATATGGTATATTTATATATGTATGTAGACTCAATAAAGAAATACATAATAACACAAGAAACTCAATCAAACGGGGTTTATAACTCAAACTAAATTCTTAATTGTAAGGAAAAGAATACGTAGGACACACTGACGAACTAAGTTTGGCATTGTGATTAGTCTTACATACCTAGTAATCAAAGGAATGATCAAAAATCTAAGACCTCGCTTGAAAATCTTAAATCTTACATTTGTTTCTTCTCTCTAATTGCTTTTTCTCAAAAGTTCTAAGTGTGAATTCGAGGGAAACCCTTTTGGGTAAGTTAAGGGACTAAATTTTGGTCCCTAAACGTGCAGGATTTAGTTAGAAAAGGGTGAAAAGGGACCAAAATGACCTTTATTAAACTGAGTGAGGCACCTTCATAGATGGCCACCATGGTCCATGAAGCTCACCACATTCGTGGTCCTTGACTATTGACTAGATTGGAAGGGTTTGGCCTTTACGAAGGCCACCACAGTTGGTGGTGGTAACCATGGGTTGTGAAAGCCCTCATGAAGTTGACATGTCCCAAGGATTCTGAGGGTTGGGCTTCACGAACCCTTTCACGGTCTGTGAAGACCACTACGAATCATAATGCTAGATCGTGGTATCTCCAACCTTAGGAGTTTTTGGGGTCGATACCACAGAAGAGACTATGGTTCGTGGTGCTCACCACAAGCCATGGTCTCCCTTGTAGACTTCTCTCTTAACTCTTGTCCCTTTCATAGGACATCTCCACGGGCTGTGAACATGAATATGGGTTGTGGTCTATTTCATTGTCCTTGCCTGGTGAGATGTTTAGATCATTTTAGAGTTAGTTTAGGCTAAGGACTTCGGGGGTGTTACAATTTCTCCCCTTTAGGATCATTCCTCATCGAATGATGGCCAAACTAGGAACTCACTCAAGGCATGAGTGTAAATCAAGAACTCAAATACTCAAACATTCAAACAATCAGACAAGCATTACTCAGACTCAAGAACACCCATCAAATACTCAAACTCGAAATGGACATCAACTCAAAGATAGGAAAAAGGAACCTTACCATCAAATTAACTCATTTAGTTTCCTTGGATTCTTATTAATCTCAACTCATCTCAATCATCAAACTCTTATGTATAAAACATGTATTTGACTTATTCATAACTCCTCAAGACTCTATCTTAAGTGACTCAATCCTCAACTCATTTAGACTCAATGTTCATGCTCTATAAGACCTCAATAAGTCATGCATAGACTCAGTTTAAAATTCATAATATGTTAAATATATGAACATCATTCACCTCATCTCAAAATTAATGTATGTACTACAAAAAAAATCATCAACTCAATAGGAGTTCATGGGAAGGAAATCATGAACATTCAATCAAGAATTCAAATCATAAGATTAACATGGTATATTTATATATGCATGTAGACTTAATAAAGAATTACATAATAACACAAGAAACCCAATCAAATGGGATTTAGAACTCAAATTAAATTCTCAATTATGATGAAAGGAATATGTAGGGCATATGGACAAACTTAGTCCGGCGTTGTGATTACCCCTACATACCTAGTAATAGAAGTAACGATTAAAACTCGAAGACCTCTCTTGAAAACCTTGAATATTTGCTTTCTTTCTTCTCTTTAATCATCTTTTCTCAATCATTCTAAGTGTGAATGTGAGAGGCACCCTATTGGGTAGGTTAAGAGACTGATATTTGGTCCCTAAATATGCAGGGTTCAGTTGGAAAAAATGGTAAAAGTATGAAATGCTCTTTATTAAACTGAGTTTGGCACCTTCACAAACGGCTAACATGGCCCTTGAAGCTCACCACTATCCATGATGTATGGCCGTGGTCCTTGACTTGGATTGGATTGGGAGGGGTTGGCTTTCCCTAAGACACCACTGTCCGTGGTGGTTACTATGGGCTATGAAAGCCCTCTTAAAGTTGACCCATCCTAGGGCATTTGAGGGTTGGGCTTCACGGTTCATGAAGACCATTATGGGTCATGATGCTCGATTATGGTGATCTCCAGCCTTAGGAGTTTGGGGGAGTCGACACCACAGAAGGGAATACGGTCTGTGGTCCTCACTATAGGATGTGGTCCCCCTCATAGACTTCTCCCCTAACTCCTATCCTTTTTATGGGACCTCTCCATGGGTCATGAATAGGAATACTGTCTGTGGTTTATTTTATGGTCCTCTCTTGGTGAGATTTTTAGATCATTTCAGAGTTAGTTTAGGCTAAGGCATTCGGAGGTGTTACATAATCCCACTCAGAATAGTCCAAATCGATGTAGTATAATGATTAAGGGAATGGTAAAATACAAAACAAATTGATTAAAATTTGTCGGAGGTTATCTATGGGTTGCATCTATGGACTGCTATTCTTTCTACAGATCTTAGAAGCATGTCCATAGAAATTAGAGAAGATTTCAGGGTTTCTGATGATTGAGTTTACAAGACCAATCTATGATCCGTAAACCCATCTATGACCCATCCCTCACATTCACAAAAAATTATACTAAAAGTTTTGAGATTTTGAAGTTTGATTTCACAAGACCTATCTACGATTCATAGAATATTTGATGAGCCATAAAAAGTGTCCGTAGAAATCAAAGGTTTCTTGAGTTTCTAAATTTTTAGGACTTTGGTTTACGAACCTATTTATGGTCCATAAAACCATTCAAGATCCATAAAATTAGGCTAGTCCTGTTCATATGAAAGTGTGAGGTTCTGAAGTCAATGTACAATTCGAGTGTATGATCCGTAAAACAAATTATGAACCATAAACTTGGATCGTAGATCCCAGGCCAAAAATTCTAATCTATAAAGATGGTCTATAGGACACATCAACGATTCATAGTACTATCTACAACTCATAGATGGTGCCATAAATATCCAATTTTTGCAGATTTAAAAATATTTTTGAATTCCTTCTTATCTTATCTAAACAAGGGACTTTGGGGTGTTATAACTTGTGGAAACATTATTTATGTCAGGCCTCGGGCCTACACCTTTGACATGACCGGTACTCGAAAACCATTTTTGATTCCAAGCAAACCCTTGACCTGGCTAAATCAATCAGTCGAAGACTCAACTTATGAAAAAAGTAACTCAAGTGGGCATTTATAAAACATTCTAATCAATTTTTAAATAATAATTTAGAGTACTCGAATTAAAATATAACTCAATGTTATAACTCAATAATGAAAATCATAACTTAAAACAGACTCTAAAAGACTCATACTAACTCCACTCCACTCAATCTATAAAACTTCAAACTAAATATTAAGAAAGTGTTGAGATATGCCCGCGACTACCTCAAAGGACTAATAAAATAAAAGAAATTTGATAAGGAAGGAGCACTTCTAAATGCAAAGAGGTCTCACCAAAATCTAGAGAAGAGAGATCCTCAATGATGCGTCTGTTAATGATCTCTAACACCTTTATCTGCAACATAAAATGATGCAGGTCGAATAACATCAAAACATGGAATATACAGTATGTAAAATGGCTGAAGGAAAACATACTAATAAATAATCAAATACATAAATGTGAAGTAAATCAACTCAAGATAAAGCATGCAAAATAATATAAGAAAATGCTTTACAAAATATAATATGCAACACAACTCACTCTAAAATAATATTTACTTTTGGAGAGTTTATTTAACAAAAAATCATCACTTATGAGATAAAGACGATACAACAAAGAGCTGTCATTTCCACAGTCATATAATACCTTGCTAGAATAAAGGATGTCACATCACTGAATCCATATAAAATTTCTCCTTTGGGATAAGTAAGGAGTCACCTGAATCATTGTCATGATCCTATCTTACGCTAGATATATAGTTTATGGGGTTTGAGTTATCTATATTCTCTTATCCAAATCGATGATCAATACTACTCTCAAAATACTTATTATGATCATATACATCAAATGAGTAAAATACTCAAAATATATCTCATTTAGTCTCATTGGACTTTACATCAATTTACTCAAACTCTTTCTCAATCATTTATACTTTCTCTTTAAAATTTATCAAGCTTTAGTAAAATCATGCTTATCTTGGAAAATATCAATATTTATGGTTTAATATAATATATGTATTTGGGATACTCATGTTCCCTAAAAACCCATACTTTATATCGATGCATGAATTTCATCAACTTCAGCTTGAAATAGTGCATAATGAAACAATGAACATCAAATTAATAAGGGTTCATGTCAATGTAAGCATGAAAAATAATTGACAATTGAATTATATAAGAACAATTACCATCTCAAACATTCATACAGGACTCAACTGAGAAAGAATTTACTCATTTGAAACTCCATAAAATTAGGGTTAAAACTCAACTTGAAAATTTAATGACGGAATTTAGATGAAGGGTGAGCATAAGAACTCAATTCAATGCTATTAATAGCCTTACATACCTGTAATGACGATTATCTAATCGAAAATTGAATATCTTAATAGGAATGCTTGAACCCTTGCTTTTCCTATTCTACCTAATCCTTGCTCTTAAAATATTCAAAGTAATACTGAGAGAAAAGGCATGGCGGGTACTGATAAGGGGCTAATTTTAGTCCCAAATTGTCTTGGATTTAGTTTGAGGAAGATGGAAAAAGATAGGAATACCCCTCATTAATATTGACTCTCGACCATCTACGGGCACCTGTACGGACCGTAAGACGTTCTACGGACAGTAGAAGCCATGTTCTAAAATTGGACCACAATAGAATGTGTCATATTGGGTCTATGAAAAACTTCTATGTTGTAGACCATATGATGATCGTAGAAGCTCACTTGTGGATCTCAACTAGAATAGAGCTCGAAGACTACAGGCCATTTATTATGGCTCGTACGATGTATTATGAGTTGTAAGACCCAATCATAGGACTTTGTGCATATTCTAGTAGTTATTAGAATGTGACAATAAGGTCTACAATATATCCTACAGATCATAGAAAAACTGACGGACCGTAATCTTATTTCATAGAAACTAACCTTGGATTCTGAAATTGGTTAAGTGTTTAAGGGAAGACATACGAGTCATCCCTACAACTTGTAGAAACTTATTTAGGTCTTAGGAGATTCTCGTGGCCCATTGGAGGTCCACTTCTAAGTATTTTTCTCTTAGTTTTTAAACTTTATCTAGGCTAGAATAGCACAGGGTGTTACAAAATCTCCCCATTGGGATCATTCACCCTTGAATAATGGCCAGGCTAAGAATTTTCTCTCAACACAAATACAATGCAAGAACTATAAACTCAAACTCAATAATAACTCACTCAATGATAGGAATAGGAATATTACCTTCAACATAACACTACAAGGAATGAATAGATGTGGGTACTTTGCTTTCATGTCTTCCCCGACTTCCCATGTAGCCTCCTTCATAAATTGATTTCTCCATAAGATTTTGACTGAAGCGACCTCTTTGGTCCTCAGTTTACGAACTTGGTGATCAAATATTTAGATAGGAATCTTCTCATAAGACAAACTATCTTTCACTACAGTGTTTTCTTTAGGAATGATGAGTGAAGGGTCTCCTAAGTATTTCTTAAGCATGGAGATATACAACACTGATGAAAAACATCTAACTCGGGTGGAAGCTCCAACTTATAGGTAACATTACCAACTCTCTTTATAATCTGGTAAGAACCAATATATCAGGTACTCAACTTTCCTTTTTTCCCAAAATCTCATAATGCCTTACATAGACGAAACTTTCAAATACACCCAATTATTTACCTCAAACTCTAAGTCTCTTCTCCAAACATGAATATAGACTTTTGATGACTTTGTGAAGTCTTCAACCTATCTTCAATGATCTTCACTTTATCCATATCTTGATGAACTAAGGTTGTCCCTATCAACAAAGCTTCACCAACTTCGAACCAACCAATTGACGATCTACAACTCCTTCCATAAAAAGACTCATATAGAGCCATTTGAAGCACGAATGAAAGCTATTATTGTAAGCAATCTTAATAATCTGTAAGTGGTCTTCCCAATTACCTTTGAATTTAATAATATATTCTCTTAACATATCCTCAAGAGTTTGAATAGTACCTCTGCTAGACCATATATTTGAAGATGGAAAGTGGTACTAATATTCACCTTTGAACCCAAACCTTTCTTAAACAACGTCCAAAACTGAGAAGTGAATTGAGTATCTCTGTCTGAGATGATAGACAAGGGAACTCCATTCAATCTGAGTATCTCTCGAATATACAACCTTGCATAATCTTTGATTGAATCTATAGTCTTAACGGGAAGGAAGTGGTATGATATGGTTAAAGATTAAGAGGGGAGTGAATTAAAAAAATATTCCTTAGTCGACTTCATAGGTGTGAAAGTCGATTAACTCTTAAGTTAGTATAAATACTATATAGAAAAAATAAGAATGCAGGAATGAAAAAGAAGACAGAAGTTTATCCTGGTTCGTATCACTGATGTAGTGCCTAGTCCAGTCTCCTTGGGTTACTAGGGTTTCCTTTATAGATTGTGGTGATTTAATGGGTACAGTTATAGAAAAAAATGAATTCGTCTAATGTGAAATTAGAATCCATTCACTTGACGTCACCTCTACTTGTATAACCTATGCTAGAGACAATTCTATGTCTTTTCTATTACAATTGTAATCTCAACTGAGTACAAAGCCTTTTTGAGCGATGAGAGAAAATAATAGAATAAGTTCAAGTGAAGTGTGTGACTATCTAACTAGGTGAGAGGATGACTTTATATGACTGAAGGTGAACAACCATATCTACTCTAAAAGGAAAACCCAAAGGATTTTTACTTAACAATTAAGGATTTGTAGGGATTTCTTGATTGATGATGCACGTCCATATAAGATATATTCATGCTATGTCTTCTTCCTTTCTTGGAGTAATTCTCTACTTTGTAGAGAGGTCTTCTTGATTGGCTTGATCTTCAATTAGCTTCTTGCCTTGCATAATGGCTTTCTGATTTGATCTTCCATCTGTCAAATCTTCAATCAGCAGTGGTGGCAATCTCCGATGAGTGAGTGTGATCTCTATTTTCTTTCTTTTCTTCAATCAGAATCAATCAATGGTGTCAATCCTTAATTAGCAGTTGGAAGTTGTTTTTCTTTCCTTTCTTAGTTTACTGTTTTCCATAATTCAGAATTTGGCAATCTTTAATCAACGATGAAGAAAATCTTCTTCTTCTGAGGAATCTCTCAACTTCATTTATGAAAGGAAACGATGTAGCAATCATCTTCCTGCAAAAATTAAACATTATCAAAATACATTAGTGGTAATATTGGTTATCCTATCAATAATCACCCAAATCGAATCATGTTGTCTGTGAGATCATAGTAAACCTATAATAAAATCCATGTTGATCATCTCCCACTTCTAATCTAGCAACTCTATATTCTAAGCTACACCAAAAGGCCTTTGATTCTCAACTTTGACTTATTGGCAATTTGGACACTTCGAAACAAACTCTGTTATATCTCTCTTCAACTATTCCACCTATAGACTTTTCTCAAGTCATGGTACATCTTGGAAGAACCTGGCTGAATTGAATATTTGGAGATATAAGATTCTTCCATTATTTTATCTTGGAGACCATCAACACTTAGACCACAAAGTCTACCTGGATATCTCAACACTCTATCTCCCATTTTAGAAAAGACATCACCTTCTGCTTATGGATATCTTTTTTCAAATGAATCAAAATAGGATCTTGGTCTTGATATTCTTTCACCTCAACAACTAATGAAGATTTAGCCCCATTCTGAAAAACAACACCTCCCTCAATGGAGTCTATAAGACGAACTTCCAAATGTTCAAGTCTATGCACTACTTTGGCCAACTCCTTATTTTATTCCTCAACATGAGCAATACTTCCCATAGAAAACATGTTAAGAGCATCAACAATAATATTAACTTTACCTAGATGGTAGAGGATACTCATATCATAGTCTTTGAGCAATTTAAGTCATCTTTCTGCCTTAGGTTCAACTCTTTCTAGCTAAACACATATTGCAGTTTTTTGTGATCGATGAACACATCTAGATGCACACTATAGAGATAATGACGCCAAATCTTGAGAGGAAATACTAATGCTGCCAACTCTACATCATGAGTCGGATAATTTCTCTCATGAATCTTAAGTTGTCTAGAAGCATAAATTATGACTTTACCTTTTTGCATAAAAACACAACCCATTCCAACCCTGGATGCATCATAATAAATCACAAACTTTGTCTTCTTCTGAGTCAACTTAGTCAGTGGCGACGATATGGATGAAAACTACTCAACAAATCTTCTATAATAATCGGCCAAAGTCTGGGAAAGTTCATAACAGCTTTGATCTTTTGTGAATCCACTCGAATACCATCATCAAAAATAATATGGTCTAAGAATGCCACATATGAAAGCCAAAACTCACACTTCAAAAATATAGCATACAACTCCAACATGTCCAAGTACTATGTGAACACTCTATTCATGAGGTTTATAAATGCTAAATGAGTGTTAGTCAAATTGAAGGACATAACTATGAACTCATAGTGATCATACCTGGTTCTGAAGGCTATATTTGGAATGTCACTCTCTCACTTTCAACTAGTAATAGCCTGATCTGAGGTCTATCTTAGAGAAACAAGAGGCACCCTAAAGTTGGTCGAACAAGTCATCAATTCTCAAAAGAGGGTACTTATTCTTTATGATAACCTAGTTCAATTGACAGTAATCGATACACCTTCTCAACGAACAGTCTTTCTTTTGTACGAATAGGACAGGAGCTCCCCAAGGTGAGACTCTTAGCCTAATGAACCACTTATTTAGAAGATCTTTCAACTGCTCTTTCAACTCCTTCAACTCTGCTAGAGCTGTTCAATATGGTGGAATAGAGATAGGTCGGGTATCGAAAAAATATCTATTCTAAAGAATATCTTCCTATCAGGAGGGACCTAGGTAAACCCTCAGGATAGACTTCAACAAAGTCATTTATGACTGGAAGTGAGAGAAGGGAGGGTATCTCTATACTATCATCTCTACCTCAAACAATGTGGAAGATACACCCCTTATAAAGTAACTCTCTATACTTAAGGTATGAAATAAATCGACCCTTAGGCAAAACTAGACTACCTTTCCACTCAATAAATGACCTATTCAGTTTCTTAAATTTCACAACTCGGATTCTATAATCAACTGAGGCATAACAAGAATAAAGTCAATCCATGCCAAAAATGATATTGAAGTTTACCATGTCTAGCTCAACTAAGTTTGTAGAGGTATCTTAATGATAGATATAGATAATAAAATCTCGATAAACTCCTTTCCCTAAAATAGACTCCTTTATAAGAGTATAAATACTTAATGATTCTAAGAGTTATTCGTGAAGGATTCCAAACTTAACGGCTAAGTAAGGAGTTATAAAAGACAAAATAGTGCCAAGATCAAGTAACGCATAAACATCATGAGAAAAGACTTGAAGCATACCAATGACAACATCTAGTGAGTTCTCCTGGTCGTGGCAATTATCCATAGTATACATATGGTTTGAACCTCCACCTGTCCTCGAAGTAGTACCTCTCTGGTTAGCTCTACCTAATGGTGCTACTGCAGAAGAAGATTGGGTCTTATTTCCCCCATCACGCTATCTTCCTATCAAACATTTCCTATGGAAGTGACCCACTTGACCACACTAGTAAAAACCATTGGTACCCACACGACACTCTCCCAGGTAAAACTTACCATAAGACAACATCTATATAGGACCTTGGATAATATTTCCTTGGGACTAATAACCCTGTGTTTTGAAATTCTGATTCTTTTATGACCTTTGATAATTCTTGGAGTTAAACGCAGGTGCACTTGCTGAAGATGGTACTTAACCAGAAGACCTCTTTTGAAAGAAAGAGCAATTTCCATTTCCACCCTTCTAATGGTTTGACTCAGTATCTGTGAACTAAACTTTCTTACTCTGGTGCTCTTCCCCATCCTTCTTCTTGTTCTGCTCTACTTAATGAGCATATACCATTAGTCTGGAGGTTTCCATATCTAAAATCAACAAAGCTGCCTAGCACTCCTTCTGCACATATCTGTCTAAGCCAAAAACAAACTTTCTCATCTTGTCTTACATCAAAAATCATCTATGGGGCATATCAGGATAGGTGAACGAACTTGAGGCTAGACTCCTTGACATTCATCCTCTCCTGCTTCAAGTTCACAAACTCATCTACCTTTGCCTCCCTTAGCTCTATAGGAAAGAAGTGGTCTAAGAATGCATTTTTGAACTCATCTCAGACTGCAGGCTCCACATCCTCACCTCTACTTCCCTCCCACTAGTTGTACCAGACATTAGCAATATCCTTCAGCTGATAGGAGACAAGTTCAACTCCTTCTATCTTAGCCGCGTGCATTGCCTTTAAGATCTTTCACATATCATCAATAAAGTTTTGAGGATCCTGTTCAACTTTGGACCCAGTGAAGACTGGTGGGTTCATTTTCAGAAAATCTCTAATTTGATTGGCAAAAGATGGCTCTTAAGAACAAGAGTTGGGCCTTGGAGTATTATGAAGACCAGACTGTGCAGCCATTAACTAGGTGAGTATGGAGATAGCTCCCCAAAATTCTTCCTCTGAAGTACTAGTAGGTTAAGTAGTTTGTGAAACCTCTTGAGTCATATCCTCGCTCTCATTATTAGTTGCTCAGGCTCATTCTGTATCTACATTCTAAATGGTTATGGAATCGCATTCTTAACAATGTACATGTGGATCAAAGTACTTTTAGAAGGCATTCTCTGAAATAGTGAAACATACAAATTAGAAGGAGATTTCATTGAGTTAAACCCTATAGCATGAACTGGAGTATGAAAGAAGTGAAATAATTCCTAAAAGTCCTATAGCCTCCTATTATAGGTGTGACACGTTTCACACTGATAAGAAGGACTCTATTAGACTCAGCTTCATAGACTTCTTAGGACTTTTAAACTTTCTACTCTAATACTAAGTTTGTTATGCCTCGACGCTACACTCTGGACATGAGTGGCACTCAAAAATCATTATTGGTCCTAAGCAAACCCTTGGCCTGGCTAACTCACTCAATAAAAGACTCAACTTATGAAAATAGCAAATTAAGTGGGCTTTTATAAAACAGTCTCATCAATCTTCAAATAATAATTTTAATTACTCGAATTATAATATAACTCAATGTCATAACTCAATAATAAAAATTATAATTTAAAACAGGCTTTGAAAGAATCATACTAACTCCACTTTTTTTAGTCTATGAATCCTCTAACTGATTACTAAGAAGGTGCCGAGACATGCCCACGGCTACCTTAAACAACTAATAAAATAAAATGAAATTAATACGGAAGGAGCTCCTCTGAATGAAAAGAGGTCTCACCAAAGGCTAGAGAAGATATATCATTAATGATGCACCTGATGATCTCTACCACTTGTATCTGCATTATAAAATGATATAGGTCAAATGATAACAGTACATGAAATATACGGTATGTAAAATGGCTGAAGGAAAACATACTCATGAATACTCAAAGATAAAAATGTTGAAGTTACTCAACTCAATATAAAACATGCAATATAAAATAAGATAGTTCTTTACAACATATAATATGCAATACAACTCACTCTAAGATAATATTTACTTTTGGAGAGTTTCTTTAACTGATAACCATCACTTATGAGCTAGTGACGATATAATAAAATATTATCGTTGCAATAGTCATCCAATGCCTTGACAGAGTAAAGGATATCACATCACTGGATCTATATAAAAATTTCTCTTTTGGGACAAGTGAGGAGTCGCCCATATCAACATCACAACCCTATCCTATGCTGGCTACATAGTTTATGGGATTTCAGTTATCTGAACTCTTACTCAAATTCAGGCTCAATACTACTCTCAAAATTCTTGTTATGCTCATATAGATCAATTCAATAAAATACACAAAATACATCTCATCTAGTCTCATTGGACTTTACATCAATTTACTCAAACTCTTTCTCAATTATTTATGCTTTCTCTGTAAACTCATCAAGTTTTAGTAAAATCATGCTTAACTTGGAAAATATTATAGTTCAATATATATATATATATATATATATATGGGACTCTCATATGTTCCCTAAAACTCATCTTCTACATTGATGCACGAATTTCTCAACTTCAACTCAAAATAGTACATAATGAAACAATATTCATCAACTTAGTAAGGGTTCATATGAATGTAAGCATGAATAATAATTTCAACAATTGAATTTTATAAGAAAAATTATGATCTCAAACATTCATACAAGACTTAACCAGGAAAGAATTTACTCATTCAAAACTCCATAGAATTAGGGTTAAAACTCAACTTGAAACTCTAATGATGGAATTTAGATATAGGGAACATAGACAAACTCAATTCAATGCTATGAATAGCCTTACATACCTGAAACAATGATTATCTAATCAAAACTTGAAGATCTTGATAAGAAAGCTTGAACCCTAGCTTCTCCTCTTCTCCCTAATCCTTGCTCTCAAAATATTCTAAGTCATACTGAGAGAAAAGGTACATTGAGTACTTATAAGGGACTAATTTTAGTCCTAAAATGTCTTGGGTATATTTGGAAAAGGTGGGAAAATATTTGAATACCTCTCACTAAAATTGACTCTGGGCCGTCTATGGGCCTCTATAGAGCATATGAATTTCTATAGATCATAGAAGGTCGATTGTAGAAGCCATAGTTCAAAATTCAACCTCACTGAATGTTTAATATTAGGTCTATGAACAACCTCTACAGGTCAGAGACCATATGATGACTTGTAAAAATTCACTTGTGGAACTCGACTAGGAATAGATCTTGAAGACTATGTACCATTTCTTATGGCTCATACAATGTCTTACAGGTTGTAATACCCAATCATGGAACTTTTTGCATATTACAATAGCTACTAGAATGTGACACTAAGGTATACGATTGATCCTACGGATCGTAGAATAAATGGCAAACTATAATCTTGGTTCGTAGAAACTGACCTTGGACTCTAAAATTGGATAAGTGCTTACCGGATGTACAAGCCTTCCCTATGGCGCGTAGTAACTTCTATGGGTTGTAGGAGACCCTCATGGCCCACTGACAGTCCACTTCTTAGCATTGTTCTCTTGGTTTTTGAACTTTATCTAGGCTAAAATAGTATGGGGTGTTACAATCTACTTAGTTCCAATTTTATGGTCAAGACCAACAACATGGACACTAGCTGTTTCCAAACACATAAGAAACTCACACCAAATCAGGCTAGGTGGTTGGTGTTTTTGCTGAATTTGATTATGAGTTGGAATATAAACTAGCAAGGGCAATGTTCTGGCTGATGCTTAGAGTAGAAAGTTTGATCTTGGTTCCATTACCACAACTCTCTATGACACTCAAGATACTATTAAGAATAGTATGCAACATGTTGAAAGCAAAATGACTTATGGATCCAACCGTTCAAGGCAAGATGAGACACTTCTCTGTGGAAGATCGACTATTGCTCACCATCAGATGAAGGGTCTATGTGCCTAAGTTTAGGTCTATTAGGTGGTATATCATGATAGAAATCCATGACATGTTATGGATTAGACACCTAGGGCAGCATCACACAAGGGCATTGATCAATCAATCTACTATTGGTCGCTCATATGGGAAGACATAGAGTGTTATATACAGACTTGTCTTGGGTACCAATAAGATAAGGTGGAGTAATGACAACCTAAAGGACTAATAACATCCATGGCAGAGTGTGACTATAGACTTAATAACTTGCTTACCAAAGTCTAACAGGTATGGAATGATTATGGTCATGGTGGACAGATTCTCAAAGTATTCTGGCTTCATGCCTGTCATAGCAAGTTGCATCATTAAGAAGGCTTCCAAGCTATTTTTTAAGAACGTAGGGAAGTATTAGGGTTACCAAGGCATATCATCAATAATCGATACCCTCGCTTTACTAGAAACTTCTAGAGGGAGTTGTTCGATATAGTTGGCACAGAGCTATACTTCTCTAATAGTTTCCACTCACAGATGGATTACCAGACAGAGTGAGTCAATACCTTACTAGAGTGCTACTTGAGGCACTATATGAGTGTACATTAGAAGGATTGATCAAGGCTCTTAGACTTGACCAAATGTTCTTACAACTTACAGTAGAGTGAATCCATAGAGCGTACACCTTTTGAGCTAGCCGCAGGCCAACAACCTCAAATTCCACATTCATAACTAGTCATATTCCAAGGGAAGATTTTGAAAGCTTATCACCTAGACAAAGGATGAGAAGAACAAATTGACACTACTAAGTCCTACTTGGACAAAGAACATATTCCCACAGATTATAATGTTGGAGATATAGTCTTCGTAAAGTTTAATCCAAAGAAATTTAAGGCACTGCGAGACATGTACCAAAATTTGGTATGAAAGTATGAGGAACAGTTTAGGATAATTGCCAAGGTGGGTAGATATCATATAATTTAGAGTTACCACCTCATCTTAAGTCTCATACCATGTTTCATGTAGTGTGATAAAACTATACCATGAAGACAATGATGATCCTAGTCAAAGTCAATTAAGTCGGACACCAATTACCAAAATTATCGCCCATGATCAAGAAATCGAGGCCATTATTGACTACCAATCTAGGCATAAATAAGGGAAAAAATCCATTGCCATGTTCCTCATCCACTAGAAGGTACAATCACTAGAAGAAACCATATGGGAACAATACAAAGACTTGTTCCAATTCAAAGAAAAGATTTAAGAGTTCCTGTAGCAGCAATGTGCCACGATCGTCATAATATCAGGTGGGAGAGTGTGATGACCCGCTATGTTATCATTCCAATAAGGAGCCACATGGCATAAGGTTTTCCATGTGGAAAGCTTGCATTGGAAGAATAATAGTCCTTAGTGGAATATTCTAGAGACATTTGGAAAATTCTTTGGAAGACCTTAGAGTTCCATGAATTTTCATGGAAGGTCCTTGAAATCTTCTAATTGTATAGAATACTCTAGAAAGAGGACTTATTTGTAAATTATATGGACTTGTATAAAAATATTATTTACTTGTTAGTCATTTATATGTTGTATAAATAGATGGACATTTATTTGTAACACAACCAAGCAAGAATGAAGCAAATCTTCCAAGTCTTTGAGATATAAAAAATCCTTCTTCAGAGATTATATTGTGTCCTGCTTTAGTCCCTTAGCGATCTACTACTAAAAGGCTTACTTAAGCTTGTAAGATAGTGATAAATTCGTGACTGAGTCATCAATTACCACATGGTATTCTTAGTAGAAGTCTAAGTCCATGACACATTGATTCCCCGATCTCTTCCTTCTCCTCCAAACCTTCTTCTCTTTCCTTCTCTATCCAACTCGCCAAAAATTGTTTTTCCGGCGAACAAAATAATAAATAACAAATAACAACCACCCCAACTCTCATTTTTCATTCTCACCTCCATTACACCACCAATTAGACCCACCAATAACAAATCACACATCAAGTAAATCATAAAATCACAAAACTCCAATAAAAAACTATGAGCTTCAGCGAGCTCCATAAAATCGTCGATGACCAGTTCCTATTTCTCATTCTCTTTCTCATTAATTTTTATTTTATTTTTATGTTAGAACTCCATTGACATTCAAATCTTTTCAGAAGAACTTTCTCCAGCAACATTTGATCATTAGTCAAGCCAACAGAGAGACGATAGGTGGTATGGATTCTTATGCTATTATTTGTTGATCACTATGGGGTCGTGAGTTTATCGAAGAAGATAAAGAGGATGGAAAAGGGCGGAGTACGGTGGTGGCATTGGTTTTTGCACCAAAAATTAGGGAAAAGGCTGCTTGAGGGTTGCTTTGTGGGTGGGTGAACGCGTGGTGGTTATTTGTTTTAGTTGGTCGGAGATACTTGTAGTCCGTCGATGGTCTGTTAGTGGTGATTCACTACAGAAAAAGAGGTGAAGCTTTAAAAAGTTTTATTAGGTATATTAAAAATATATTAAATATAAATGTTAGTTGTAATACAATTCGGATTCAATATTCGACATTGTTATGAATTCGATAATTGTTATTCCTGAATAAATATAATATATTTACAACAACGTAAACTAATTTAAATAGTATTCGAATGTTTGAAATTTACTTATAATACTTTTAATAAATTGTATTAAAATTTATTTATCAAGATCCAAGCTAGGCCCTAGACGTGACATGGCAATTAGAATCCCGAAGAACTCCAACCAAGCCTCTTAGCATACATCACATACATAAGGTAAGTAAAGACATCAATAAAATCATAATGCGGAAGATAAGTCTCAAACTAGAATCACAAATAAGGAGAAAGCTCAAAGAAATATGTGTAAATAAACAGAGCTACATACTCATAATAGTCTAAACATGTCTCTACTAGTCTAGATGAAGGCATAAGACAAGCCCTAGCTCACCCAAAGGATAAAAGATAAAGTCATAAAGAAAGGAATAAAAACTCATGTTAGTTACTCCCTCGAAGTATGAGGACTCACCAATCAAGTGAAACTAGCAATGGACCAACTCTAGCCATGAGAGGGAGAACGAGTGTGATGATAATTGAGCCCAACATTATGATACAATGTAGGCAAAAAGTATGTGTTAGTACATGGAATGCAGTAAGTATGTGAGAAATATGCAATGCATGACGTAAAACATGTTAGTGTAATGACCAAGCTTAAAATATCATAAAAATCCTTTTTAAAGCATCAGAAGACATAAAACTTGGTCAACACAAAACTTGTAAGAAATTCATAAGTTGAATCGTAACATAGTAAGAGAATCATAAGTCATACAGAGTGTCATTAATCTTTGTGAGAGATATGGTTAACCGATATAAATTATGTGATCTATAACATGGAGTCCGGTGTTTTCCTCACTCACCAAAAGAGAGAGTCTATATATGCCAAGGTAAGAACTGCCAATCGCCTAAGTGGATCCACTAAGATACTTAAGAAATCAAGCCTCAAATAACGGATGACCCTTTCAAAGGAATCAAGCCTCTACTAGCTGGTGATCCTTCTTCCTATGGTAGCACATATTTATGGGACAGTGGGATTTGTACTAAAGGTCTCACGCCTCTACTAATGGGTGAGTCTTTATCCCAAATTCCACTCGATGTTAAGTATATTCTCAATGGAATACGTAAATCATTTATCATAACATAGTCATTAGGAAAGGCATAATAGATACCAATCCACATCATAAAATACATCATAAGAATATCTCCTTAAAATCATGATCACAACATATTTCATATAGACACTTGCCTTTTTTAAGCATCTCAATCATAATTTCTTTCATATTATGAGAAAACCTATAACAATTCATTCATACTTGCTTGAAAATATACTTGTTCCTGTAACTTTCATAAATCATTCATCAAATCTATGATCAAATTCCAAAAATTCATACTTGAAAATATCATAATGCATGGTTCCATATAAAAAAAATTAATTAAAAATATTCAATTAAACTTGAATATGCATAATTGAATCATTAACATTGATACAAATTATAATCAAATTGACCCAATGCAAATTTCATAAAAACTAGGTTAGAAAATAATTCATAAGAAGGATAATTGAGAAATTCTTTGTGACTCCATGGATGAAAGAGATCCATAGATGGATTTCCATATACCATGAACAAATAAATCCCTAAATGCTCTTTGAATTAGGAGACTTGAACTTGCAGATCCTGGGAACCTTTGCTTGAAGAAGAAGATGGACTCGAGAGAAGGATTTTAGAGAGATGATGTTGGTTAGGGTGAATAAGAGTGACTGAGGGATTTAGAAGGGTTTGTGGTAGTTAATAGTCTAGGAATTCACCCTAAAAACCATTCAAAATACAATACTAATTAATTGAAAAAGATCAAAACACCCTTAATAAATCACTGAATGAGTCAGTTTGATGGGCGAACTTCACGGACTGTCAAACCCCCCATGGTTCGTGAAGTGATTTGTGAACTGGAGGGCTAAATGGGATTTTAAGGGTGTACATCTACGGGCTCCTTCACAACTTATAAAAATCTCCATGGTCATAGAGAGATCCATGAAGAATGACCCATACAAGATTCTGAGTGTTGGCTTTTCACGGACCATCCTACGATTTGTGAAGAGTTCTACGGGTCGTAGACCCTACCATAAACTTCACCTCATGTTTCCCATCAATTCCAAAAGACTTATTTATGGCCCATCAACCATTCCATAAGCCATGAGGCTCTCTCATAAAAACTTCTTGGTCCAAAAATTGAGGGGTTGGGCTCTATGGTTGGGCTCTACGGTTCATGGAAACTTCCACAACCCGTGAACCACTTCGCAAACTTTTCTCCTTTCCTTCCACTACCTAGTATTTTTTCACGATGGCCTTCCACAACCCATGGTCCTCTCTATGACTCGTCAAGAGCGTCGTGAAACCCACTGGTGCAAACATTTTCTGAGATTTTCCTTTTTCTTGGTTTTCCAACTTTCAATTTATTACAATTTATTTATATATTCACCATATGCATTGAAACAAGCCTATAATAAATATAATATATTGAATTTAAAATATATTAGAATTATTTTTTTCTCATATTAACGATGTTAAAAATGTATTATACCTAAATTTCAAATTATTTTATGTGTTATTATATCAAAACTGTGTTAGATATGTCTTAGATATGTATTTAGCTATATTTGGTAAGAAAAGTAAGGCTAATCTGTGTAAGAATCAAAGATGAGATATAACTCAAAAATAAGGGTATATAATACCTTATCAATGTAAATTGCTAATTCAAAATGGGCTAAAATGTAAGACCCCAGAAATTAGAAATTCCTAATATGAGGAACAAAGAACGAAATCCTAGAAAAGGCAGAAAACTGACACCAAGTGACGACCATGAAGGCATACACAGGCCGTGGTCTGCACCACGCTCGTGGTGAGCCACTGTAGTGCGATCCAGAAAGTGATTCCTTCAAGAAAGGGACACAAGAAGAGACTATGGACTATGGTGAGCACCACGGGCTGTAGTAACCTCCGTGGTGACCTCTCCCATGAGGCCCTCAGGAAACTTTCCAAGGCAAGGACAAAGAGTGACCACAATGGGCCATGTAGATCCTCACGAGCTGTGGTGTGTTCCATGGTGGCCACTTCTGCAGGCCCTTCTGTAGGTCCTGCACTATGACCACAGTTCACAGACCGTGATTCCCTCCACATACCATGAAGATATCTGTGGAAGAAGTACTGAGACTTTCCCTACAAATTCCAAAACTTATCCTCTAAGTAGTTTACCATGGGACACCACCACAGGCCATGGTGATGATCATGGGGCATGATGGGTCCTCCGTGAAGCCCAGTCTGGCCAATTTTAAAAGAGGTATTTTGGTTTTTTCCTGTGTTCTATCAGCAAAGTGAGGTCATTTTGGGGACTGAATCTAACCTATCTAAATGATCCTAAGGCTTTCTCAACTCATTATTCTCACTCAATACTTAAAACACAAAACCCTTCCTCCTCTCAAGGTATTATTCTTCACCAAGAAAAGCTAGGGTTTCACTCCCAAGATCCTCAAATTTTCATTTCCAAAGCTTGTATTAGGGATTTATTTCCCCAATTTATGTAGGTCTCATTCATGGGTTCTTCCACCCATGGAGCCCAAGTATTTTCTAAAATTAATAGTTCAATTTAAATTGTGGATTTTATGAGTTTTTATATTATTATTTTAAATGTATAGATTATTGAATTTTGAAGTTTATTTAGCTATATTAGCTTACATTTACTCTTAATTTCATGAAATGGTTGAATTATCATATGTCCTTATATGGAAGCATGGAAAGGGTTTTAAATTGAATTGGTGGGTTGTCTCAATCTTGCTTTAATTGATTTATTACATTACTCTCATGCATTCTAGCATTGATTTAGATGATTAAAAAGTTGATTGAAAAGAACCCACCTAGTCTCCTGCTCTCTTTGTTCTTGGTGCAGAAGTACTGACCAGAATGTTAAACAACCTTCATCAGCACTATCTATACACTGGTTTTCAAATGGAGAAAAGGGGTCCTCAAATTAACCACTTGAGTTTTGCAGATGACATTATTATTTTCACCTCAACTTCCAAGTATTCCCTTCAACTCATCATGAAGACTCTTCAGATGTATGAAGGCATTTCTGGGCAGCTTATTAATAAGGACAAAAGCCAAATCTTAATCCCTACCAATACCCCTGATGATATAATGGATAGAGTAGCGACCATCACTGGTTATAAATGCACTCATGGGCCTATGACATACTTGGGATGTCCATTGTATATAGGAAGACAAAGGGTCATATATTTCACTGGTATAGTTTCAAAAGTGATTGCTAAAATTCAAGGGTGGCAGACAAAGATGCTAAGCTATGGGGGGAGAGCCACTTTGATCAAATCAGTGCTTCAATCACTTCCTATACATCTGTTATCTGCCATAACCCCTACCAGAACCACTTTGAAACAAATAAAATGCCTTATTGCTGACTTCTTCTGGGGTTGGGATAAGGAGAAAAGGAAGTACCATTGGGCCTCTTGGGAAACCCTTAGCTTACCATATGAGGAGGGAGGTATTGGTGTAAAAAACTTGGAAGATATATGTCTGGCAATGCAATACAAACATTGGTGGTTGTTCAGAACTAAGAGATCTTTATGGGGGGATTTCTTGAGAGCTAAATACTGCCAAAGAGCTCACCCTGTCACAAAAAAGTGGCACACAGGTCAATCTCTCATGTGGAAGAACATGATGAAGAACAAAGGTGACATAGAACCTCACATTAAGTGGACCTTATGTTCAGGGAACTGCAGTTTCTGGTGGGATGATTGGCTGGGTATTGGCCCTCTAGCCAATCACTATGAATATATTCCAAGATTCAACAACTCCACTGTCTCCATGTTCTTGACAAATGGAAAATGGAATGAAGAGAAAATCAGGCAACAGGCCCCTCAACACATGATACACACAATTCTCAATACTAAAATCATGTACCACCAAAACACATTAGATCAAGCTCAATGGAAGATGCAATCACATGGAAATTTCACTTGTAAATCAGCTTGGGAAAATGTGAGAAAGAAAAAAAACAAGACATTGATAGATAGGATGACATGGCATACTAACATCCCTTTCAAGGCTTCATTCTTGCTTTGGAGAGCATTGAGACACAAACTGCCAACCAATGATAAACTGATTTCTTTTGGGAGAGAAACTGCAGAGTGCTCATGCTGCTACAGGCCTGGTTTGGACAACATAGAACACATATTTGTCTCTGGAAGCTTTGCTAAACACATCTGGACATATTTCTCCAACTGGGGGGGAATCAGGCAGGACCACAACTCCATTAGAGACATCTTGATGAGATGGTGGACCTACAAACCAAACAATGCTGTACATAAACTCATGTTGCAAGCCCTCCCTATATTTATTTGCTGGAATGTCTGGAAGAACAGGTGTGCAAGTAAATATGGAGGAAAGAAATCTAGTACTACTAGGGTGAAGTTCAATATAATCAAAGAAATATACATGCTTATTACCACAGTTTTTCCATATATCCAATGGCCACCAGCTTGGAAAGATCTAATTATTTGGATAGAAAACTGTAAGCATGACATAAAAGTAACCCAGGTTAAATGGCTCAAACCCCCCCCTAACATAGTTAAACTTAACACTGATGGGAGTGCCATAGGCAACCCAGGAAAGATAGGAGCAGGAGGAATAGTAAGGGATCACAAGGGTAATTTGATATATGCTTTTGCCTCTCCTTTGGGAGTTGGAACAAATAATCAAGCGGAAGTGCAGGCAGCCAGTTTTGGCATTAATTGGTGCATTCAACATGGTTATAATAGAGTAATATTGGAAGTAGATTCGGAACTTGTGATCAAGTGGCTGAATCTGGACATCAAACCACCCTGGAACATTCAAAACTACGTTAATGAACTCCAACAACTGGTCCAACTGCTAGAATACTTCCAATGCAAACATGTTTTTCGGGAAGCAAATTTTCCAGCTGATACATTATCTAAGTACAGCCATACACTTGATAATACACAACACTTCTACAACCTTCAACAACTTCCGCAAGAAACCAAGGGCTACATAAAGCTAGACAAGATAGGAATGGCAAGCTTCAGGAGAAGAAGATTAAAAAGGATAAAACAACCTTCTTGAACATGTTTATCTCTAATTTTACCAACTTGGCTACGATTGGTGTTGCTGCAATTTTCCTTGGACCTACTTGGTACGAAATGTCTAAAAAAAAAAGCAAAGATGAAAAGAATTTCCCCAACCATGCGAGATAGAAGGTTCGTATACTTGTTCTTGAATAGGACTAGTGTAGGCTACTTTCTTGTATTCTCATGGAAGGGGAGAGTCTCCCTCATTTATGCTTTCTTAGTTGATTTGTACCGAGAGGAGTCCTCTCACAGGTTTAATGCTTTCTAGTTATAGTTAGTCTCTTTTTGTATCGGGGATGAGTTAGCCGACCTTAAGAGGTTAGCCGACTTATGAACCACCATAGGATTGGAGGTAAGGTTTATGTCCCCCTCCTTGTATTTGATTTTGATTATTTATGGTAAGGCTTGGGGGTGCTGCTCAACCCCTGACTGTGCACGAGAGGTGGGAGCCTCGTGTAGGGTCTGTTCCCAAAAAAAAAAAAAAAAAAAAAAAAAAAAAAAAGAACCCACCTAGTTTTACTATGTTCTCAATGAAGCTTGAATTGAGAGTTTTTGACTCCAAATGAATGTTTATTAAAGCAAATGTTTATGATCGAAAGGAGTTTTATGAAATGAAAGAATGATGAAATGATGGATTCTACTTGTGAAAGGTCAATTCTCACTTGTGTGAATCAAATGAAAGGTTTTAATGAGCTATTCTACCGAATGATGTTTTGATGATCTAAATCTATGTAAATAATTATGTTCTCATGTTATTAAACTATTCCGTGGGATTGAATTAGCACCAAATGGGGCATTGAGGTGGGATTCGGTACGCGAATCCTGGTAGCAACCCTTGTCTCATTAACTATGAGCCAACATAGGAACCCCAATAGCCCAAAATATTAAAGAAATGAATGAAGTCGACGGAGTTCTACCTATCAAGTAGTCTTTTCATACCAACATAGGGGGTTATGTTGGATTTTATGTAATAGCTTGCATGGTCTTAAATGTCGGTTGTAGTAATCTTCCCACAAATAAATGTTTCAAATGCTTATTACTTGATTATTCATGCAGGCACTCACTTGTCTACTTTACTTATAAATGTCTTAATGTTTTTCATTATAATGCATGCTCACATACTTTGTACACTCAAAGTACTAACGCATACTGTATTGCCTATATGATATCACCATGTAAGTACCGGCGTTGCTCTACACTCACCTCTACGTGGCTAGTTACATTCATTGAAGGATACTATTATTTATGACTTCCTATGTTTTGGGAACAATATCCCCACCTTTTCTAGATTATGATATGTATAAACTTTTGGTTACCTTTTTGGTACTTTGGACACTTATTTTGAGGGTGAGTTAGGGACATGTATTAGCCCCCACCAAGTTTATTAGTAGAGGTATGTTTGGACGTAAATGTATAACGATCTAACATTGTTCTTGGCTCTTACTCTATAATGTTCTCCCTTAGTCCCTTTCCTTTTTTTTCCGCTTGTATTAAATATCATCATCTATGAAAAGCTTAATGAATGCTTAGAGGCTTAGGTGAGGTACCTCTTAGTGTCTCATTCATCGTGTCGCGTCTAATCCCTAGGCTTAGGTGCTGACAAACTTGTATCTGAGCTCGAGGTTTTGAATGGTTCTCTGAGTCCAACATGCTACATTGAATAGGGTCCTGTTCATGGTTGTGAAGCACTCCAAAACTATGAATATGAGACTATGGTATGTTTAGGATAGTTTTCCCTTCTTTCTATATTCACGTTGTACCATAGAGTTGTCCTAAGTTTTCCTCTAACTAATGAGCCATTTTGTGTCTTCTAGATCATGCCTCTAAGAAGAGTATCTCCATCTAAAATAAGGGTTGAAGATGAGGACCAAGCTCCTTCAGTTCCCAAAGCTCCACATCATAAGGAAGGTGTAACCTATCCAAAATTCTGAAATATCATTATATTGTTGGCTCAAGCCGTAGTCAACTAATCAAACCAAGGCATTGTTCCTCCTCATACTCTCCAAGTGCATACTTTAGCTTCTAGGATTCAGGATTTCAAGAGGATGAATCCATTTGAGTTTGATGGTTCCAGAGTAGATGAGGACCCTGTGGAGTTCATTGAGGATGTGTATTAAATTGTGACTATCATGGGAGTGCCTTCAAATAAGAAGGCCGAGCTAGTGTCCTACCACCTAAAAGCATGGAAAGGGTATGGTATGAGCAATGGGTTGTTGAGAAGGATGATGATATGGGACCCATAGAATGGAAAGAGTTCAAGGGTTCCTTCCTAGACCATTTTTTCCTTTAGAGATAAGGGAGGGAAAGATCCAAGAGTTCATTAACCTTCTCCTAGGAAGCATGAGTGTGAGAGAGTATGCCCTCAAATTTACTAAATTATCTAAGTATTCTCCTTTCATAGTCTTCGACCCAAGGGAAAGTATGATCAAGTTCATTTCCGACATTTTTAGTTTGGTGTCCAAGGAACGCAAGACCGCCATATTGGTCAAAGAGATGGACATCTCCCGACTAATGACATATGCCAAACAAATTGAGAAAGAGAAGTTGAGGGAGAGGTCAAAAGGGTTTAAGAAGGCTAGAGTTGATGGTGGAGGGTTGAATCCTCAAAGGTTTGGTAGTAGAAAGGACCAAGGTGGGCAACGATTCATGGGGCATGGTTCCACCAATACTCCTCCTCAAAGGTTAAATAAGGACAAGGGAAATAACCTGATGGTTCCAAGAGAGAATATTGGTGCTCAAGCTTTTCCCGATTGCAAAACGTATGGGAGGACACAAAAGTGAGAGTGCTTAGTGGTCTCCAATGCATGCTTCAAGTATGGTAAACTGAGTCATCATACTAGAGATTGCACATAAAGTTTATGTTTATAGATGAGATAAAATATCATGGGTCATTGGTCAAAGGGTAAGATTGGTAAATGAGGTAGTGAAAAGAACAAGAGTCTGGTATATTGAAGAATTTAAGATATTTGAAATTTGCATCATGGAAAAATCTATGAAATGTAAAGAAATAAGTTATCATATATAGATCCTTAGTTCAAAATTGGGGATTGTATGGATCTTTGGCTTTAAGTTTAGATATTACAATGTAAGGTAGGTTGGTTCAACATACATTTATGAAGGATTGTCAGTGACTTTTTTGAAGGTTTGGTTTTGATTTGGGTAACAAACGGTGAGGTATGGAAGATAATGTGTTTTATGTTGGGTTAGATTGCTCGAGTTATGATAGGTGATGGATGCACTACAGGATAGGATATAGTTCTACATAGTTATTAAGGATTTCAAGTTGCATTGATACTACTCTGTTGATGGGACTATACAGACATAGACCCTAAGGGGTAAATAGAGGTTATATTATCCTAGCTTACATAATTATTAGGGTGATCAAGAATCTCTCTAAGTTTTGGCATGAGGTATATGATGATTTGAATGGTAGTTGAAACTTAGTATGTGAAAGATTTTGTGGAGTTGACAAGGGGTGTGATTCAATAGTTTTACCTCGATGAAGAAATACTATCAGATTTTAAATATGCTATCAATCTTGGATATGATGCATATTTTTCATGAAATTTTTAAATCGAAAGAGAAGGCGCCATAGTTTAAAATATTTGGAGGTGACAATGTGTTCCTAAGAAGATTTTGATACTTGTGACAGTTTAAGAGTAAAGTAAATGATCAATGTGGCTATGATATTTTGTTAGTATTAAGAGTGTTGACTTTAGTTGAGTACTGTGAGGAATAATTTAAGTTTGATAAATTGAGTATATGTACAATATTAATGGGGATCAGACTGATTGATTGTGGATAGCTAAAAAAAATCAAAGAAATGAGTTAGATGAAATATTTGATATGGGCAATATGAAAAGAGTATCTTGTGTTATTCAACCTTGGTTTTGTGCATTCTTATGTTGCCCACCTACTTCGTTCTGGCATAATTTAGAGTATGACTCCCTTCCTATGCCCACACATGTTTCCACTTCTGTGGATGGATCACTAGTGGTGGATCAGGTGTACCGATCCTGCGATGTCTTCTTAGTAGGGTGGCACCCTTGGGCTGACTTGATCATTTTAGTTATGACATGTTTGGTAACCAGTGGTTTTACATGCACAACTTTGCTTATGAGAATTTATAGAAGAGTCACCATGAATACTTACAGTTGTCCAATAGTCGTAAGATTCATCTCGTCATAGGGATCATATGACAACTATGTGTGATTGAATGTGGGGACCATCGAATCTAGATCTATATCTCTTAAGGTTGTTTATAATCACAACTATTGATCTAGCATTCTCAATAGTGTTATTAGAGGCTCTGTATGCTTGGGTGTATCGCTCGCTAGATGGTTACTCGATCACTTCCTTATTTGAGTTAGATAAAGTCTATTATCCCATGATGTGTACCTGATGTGTAAAGATTAGATCTTTACAACTTAAGCTCGTCGTAGGATTTAGTTGTGAGAATGAAATCTTTACAATATATGTGATGGTTTGTGCATTATGAGTATGGGTGGTTGGTTCAGGTTCACTTCTGATTGTAGTTGGTATTGATTAAGAATTTTATCATGGTTATGTGAGAAAAGATTCAGCTTGGTGGTTGTGTTATGATTTGGTAATTTTTTATTTAGATTGGGTTCATGGGTTAGGCTATGAGTTGATAATCACTAATGATTTGTAGATCTGCCAAAGTTCTATTCGAAAGCTCAGTTCTTAGTAGTTGACCTTTGATGGAATGGTCTTAAGGAGGAGCTCACATGGAGAGATGAACACCGACTTTGGTAACGTCGGTTATTCTTCCTTCTTCTTTTTTATATTCATGGATGAACATAGTTTTTAGTGGTGGATAATGTAATGACCCGTTGGGTCATTTTGAGAATGATTCATCTCTTTTACAAAAGATCATTTCTGTAAACTTAAATCGGGTATTTTGGACTATTTGGTAACTACGGTTAATTAGTTGATAAGTAATTTTAGATAATTAATTTAATTTGTGGGCTAAAATATTTATTTATTTAATATCACATACCAGTTTATTTATTAAAATAAGTAAATAGAATTTGTCACTTTTAGTGCATAATTAGTTTGAAAAAGACAAAAAAGAAAAAAATAAATCTTCCGAGGAGGAGTTCGGTGACAACCAAACCATTGACCAATTGCCTCAGGTAAACTACCAAAATCTATAAATTTTATTTATGGGTGTAGACCATATTGTGTTAAAATTATTATTATTTTGTTGGTTGAGAAAGAGAGAGAGAAAAGTGAAATTGAGTGCAAAATGAACTACAACTAGTAGCTTGCAAATGACATTTTTTTGACTTGGAGAGCATATGAATTTGGTGGCTATCATTGTTCAATGATGGACAATGATTGTGTAATCATAAGGATTAATGTAGTAAATGAATTGTAGTGGATTTAGTCTGTACTTTATTGAGTTGTAGTGTAATTTGCCTCCACTTTGAAGTTTTGCTCATGGCTATTATATTATAATTTAAGTTTTTGTTATATTAAGATAGATAATTAAATATTAGATGCATTGTATTAAATGAATAACATTAATTTATGATGTTTGGAGGAATTGAGGCTTCACCCTAGACTTGATATTTAGGACTTGATTATAGGTTTGAGTGAGTTTTTTGGTCTAGACTAGACATATAGTGATATGGGTGTTGTTAGTTTTGAAATATTATCGTAACTTTTTATTTGATTAGATTACATCAATTTGGAAGCCCAATGAAAGAAAAAGGCTTAAGTCATAGAGTGAGTGCTAGAGTGATTGTTCAATTATTTAAGGCAAGTAGATTTATCGACCCTTGTTAAGTGTATAGAATCGTGTATGTCCTTGTTGTTTGTGTTGGAAAGTAATGAAACTTGATGATGGATTGAATTTCTCATATTGAATGATCCTAATGATGAAAAGGGATAATAAAAGGAGACTTGATTTATATATATTGATGTGTGATGTGTTGAGAATGACTTGAAAGGTTTATTGATTCGTTGTAGATGTTGTGCATTGTGCATTGATAGTAAAATGGTCATCATATTCTCATTAATTTTGTGAAGATGCCTAATTGCATTAATTCTAGAATACATAATGAGATTTGATTGATGATATGCCGATGAAAAATAGTTCTGGCAAGAGTTACTAATTTAAAAGAAAGACAAAGAGGATATCGAGGGACACGTCAAACATTGTGGTAGATATTATATGATATTTGAGGGATGTGGCACATGCCGTGGTAGATAATTTATGATATTTGAGGGACGTACCACACATTTTGGTAGATAATATAATATATTCAAGGGACGTGCCACACACCGTGGTAGATACATGGATAGACATGTCCCCCATGGGTTCCAAACTGAGAAGCAGCAACAGTGTATCACTAGGTTATACATGCATCACTATACTTGACTTTGCATTTTATTGCATTCGAATCTTTATCATTTGTGAACTTGTGAGTGTCTTTCTGTGGAACTTGTGATTGATGAACTTGATCACGTATTGTTGATCTGTAATTGTCAAAGTATGGTTATTGAACTAGATGCTATGTAAATTGTAAACTGTTAGGTTGGGTTGGTTTTATGTAGGTATTAATTATGGAGGTTCGGTTGAAGTGTTAGGAGTATCTGTATTTTATATTATTTGACTTTATGTTTAGGAATTTACTTGCTGAGTATCGTGTTATTTGGTACTAACCCCTTGATTTTATATTTATGTAGGTTATGAGCCCGAATCTTCGTGACACTCTCTCTTGTCTTCTTGTCTGAGGCTTTCTGTAGAGATTTCTGAGGTATCTATTTGTTATATCAACAACCCTCTTACTCCTATTTATGATTTTTTTTTTCTACTTTAGAGACAATATAATTTAAGACTTGTGTTTTTCTTTCAAATATATTGTAATACATTAGAGGCTTGTTCATGTGACAATCATGTTTTAGGGGTTTAATTAAGTAGACTTTGTTATCTACTTTTTTTTTAACTTTCAGTTTTATTTTTATTTCCACACTTTATCTTAATATTTGAGTTTTAGAATTACTTTTCTTGGTGGGATAAGATGAATGCCATCATGTCCGAGTTTGGATCGTGACAGTCTCATATCCTCAGATTAATATGCTTATTTGTTATATACAGTGGCCATGATTTCTCGTGTTATTGTACTCATTACCTCTAATCTAACAACTTTTTTTATTATCAATGATGCCGAAAGGGAGGAGAAAACTGATATTATGCACTACGTAATAACGCTAGTAAGGTACTGATGGTGGTGGTGCATGATTTGGAATCATCAAAAAAAGAAATTTGAAGGATAAATAGGAGGATATTTTTCTTAGAGAATGCTCAACTTATATTAGACTACTTAAGGCCACTAGAGATGATTACAAATTTACAATCATCAATTACATCTCTAATTATACTACTTGAAATATTAATTCAAGAGTCTTGCACAAATAACTAGATACATGTACATCAAACTCTTAAAATACTTTTTCAAAAACTAAGAGATAATATTGAAAGACTAAAAGTCAAGGATAGTATCCTTGTGAATGCATTAATTCTAATATTCCCCCTTAATGTATTTGTTTGACAACTCCAATGCATTCTCAAAAATAGCAGAACTTTTTCCTAGGAAATGCTTTGGTGAAGATGTCAACAAGTTGTTCCCCTGTCTGGCAATAATGCAACTGAATTTTGCCTTTTTCTTATGCTTCTCAAATAAAGTGTTTTTGATGGAAATATGCTTCGATCTTTAATTGTGTTGGAGAACTTCTCTTCAAATTTCTTTTATTTATTTTGTTGTTGTGCTAGAGCATTTCTCTCCAATTTCTAAGTGTTAGAGTACTTTTGTAAGACCTCAGAAGTTGAAAAGATGTACAACGGAGTGTAAAGAAAGGAGGACTGAAAATCTCACACCAGGTGAGCCCCTCAAAGCCCACCACTAGTCGTATTATACAACATGGACCGTGGAGTGGCCTCTTGGTGGTGGCAGGAATATAGGAAGGGCTAAGACATGACCAAGGATAGGTCCACGGCCCTTTGTTCGTACCATGAACCATGGAAGGGTCCATGGGAAATCCCAACCTCCTCACCATGTCAAGGTCATCCCCAAGGAGCTCTCCACGACCCGTGGAGCTCTTCACGAGCCATGATAGGCTCGTGGAGGGTGAATCC
Source organism: Solanum dulcamara (assembly GCF_947179165.1). Taxonomy (NCBI): domain Eukaryota; kingdom Viridiplantae; phylum Streptophyta; class Magnoliopsida; order Solanales; family Solanaceae; genus Solanum; species Solanum dulcamara. The sequence goes on along the minus strand of NC_077238.1, from coordinate 58,905,431 downwards.
CTCAGGTCTGAAATCCTCTCAAGATTCAAAAGACCCTTCACAAACCGTGAAGGGCTACACTGTTTGTGACGACCCTTCCGTCCAGGTGCCCAAATCCAATTAAATAAAGGGTGGCTTGGTATTTCTCCTATTATCTCATTAATGTATTTGGATATTTTTGGGGATTTATCCATAGCCTTTAACTAATACCTAACACTTCTAAATCCCCATTCTTCCAAAAAGATCAAACATCTCAAGTCTCTCCAAGGCAAGAGCTAGGAAACAATATTCAAGATTTTGTTAGAAGAATTTAATTCATGCACTTTGTCACCAACCGTCAATTGTGAAGCATCAGATTAAGAAGTGAAGAAAAGGTTTTCTTCCTCCTTTCCTTCATAGAAATATTCTTTCTCCCGTTGCTTGTACCTGCAATCCTTCTCAATATGGCCAAACTTTTTACAAAAGTTGCATTGGGGATTGCCTTTGTGCTATCATATTTCTCATTATGATTAGTCATTTTGCAAACTATACAAGAAAAACTAATACTTTTCTCACATTTTTCTTCAACCTTCTCAGTATAGTCATCACTCTCCTACTTCTTTATTGGATTATACTTCTTTTTTGTTGATTTTTTGAGAAATTTTAAGACTTCTTATTGGTTTTTGACCAGAAAGTTATCTCTTTCAGTTAATCTTCACGAAAAATCTTCGCTTCTCGTGTGGACAAAAAGATCCAACTAGCTCTTTGATGGAAAACTTAGAAAGATATTTTATTTCCTCAATGATAGCAACAATATACTCATATTTTTGGACACTAATTAGAATCTTTTTCATAACTTGTTGGTCCGAAATTGTATTACCATGATTTCTCATTTCATTAATAATATTCATGACTCTTGTGCAATATTTATTTATTTATTCAGATTCTATCACCTTTAAATTTTGAAAATCTCTTCTAAGAGTTTGAAGTTTGATAGTGCGTAGCTTTTCGTTACCATACACCTCAGCTTCTAAAGACTGCCAAGCTTGCTTTGAAGTCTCACAAGTAGCAATTTTTGAAAAATATGCTCTTGAGACTCCCATTTGAATTTTGCTCAAGGCTTTTGCATCTTGACGATACTTAGCCTCAAGATTTTTCGTCTCTGCTAATGAAAGTTAACAATTGTCTTATGGCTCTTCATATCCACTTGCAACATTAGTCCACAAACCTTCTGCTTACAGATACATTCTCATTCTTATCTTCCAGTATTCAAAGTCATTTCCATCAAAAAATGAAGAACAACTGAAGAATCAACACCTTCATTTGTTTTGTATGCCATAATTTTTTTCTTCACCTAAACCCAGATTAAGAACAAAAAATTGCTCTGATACCAATTTGAAGGAAAAATAGAAAGAGAATATTTTTTCCTTCAAATGCTTTAGTTATATTAGGCTACTTAAGTCCACTTGAGATAATTACAGTCAGCAATTACAGCTCTATTTATACTACTTGAAATATCAATTCAAGACTCTTGTACAATTTACTAGATACATGTATTACAAACTCCTAAAAGACTTTTTGAAAAACTAAGAGATAATATTGAAAGACTAAAAGTCAAGGATAGTATCCTTGTGAATGCATTAATTCCAACAAAATTGCTAGGAAGTCTATGTTTTGATGAGTGACAAATTATGGTATGAGAATCTGGTTCATCACACACTTGATATGTTTTTGCATATGGCCAACTTGTGAAACAGGTTCAGGCAGCAAACTATTTATGGAAGTGTATCCCGTGATAGAATTCTAACAGACTAATACGAGTAAGAAAATTTCTATTAAGGTTACAATTTTTCTTTGGGATTCTACTTTCTTACGGAATAATTTTAAGTTATGGAGTAACAACCTAATTATTCAACATGTATAAAAGGAATGGTACAAGACATAATTGAAACATACCAAGCAATAATTATCAAATCAAGGAGTTTTTCTTGAAGTCAAGTGCTGAAAGAGAAAACTAGATTGAATAGGGTGTTTATATCTAGTTTGAATATGTAAGATGTTGTTTAAAGTTCTTACTTACTTTACTAGTCTTATTTGTGTTTAAGAACTAAGTGATTGTGTAGGTAAAACTTGTTAAGTTTCAGAGACTAGAGTTTTATATTTGAACGGGTTTACAATGTTAGCAAACTGTTCATTTGAGGTACTAGTGTTAGTTCCTAATATAAAGTTAGTATCTAAAATCGTTCTTTGAAGTTAGTTAAACTTAGATTTGAAATCCTATTTATAGTAGGCTGTGGTTTTTTGTCCGAGCAAGAGGTTTTTACTGTAAACCATGTATTCTTTATGTTATTGTTTAATTTCACTTAAAAACCTGGTTCCATAAGCTAAGCAATAATCTTAAGCAATGTCGAGAATATTGATGTGATAATTAGGTGCTGATTTATTTCAATCAAGTAAACTAAAGAAGACATAATACATAAATATGTCATTTAACTTTGTCTCATTTCATATTTATATTCTTCAAGTTTGGATATGCACAAGTAGACACGTATAAAATTAAATAAGTAGACACATGAATTCTACGTAGCATAATGCATGTAGGATGCCACATAGGACTCAAATTTTCATGTAGGATATTGCATAGGACGCATGTATCTATTTGTTCAACTTTATACTAGTTTAAGTATTTACTTATGCACACCCAAAATTGGAGAGCATAAATATAAACTGAGTCTAAGTTAAAAAATATATTTATATATAATACCATTAAATACAGACAATATGCGTAAACTACACCCTACTTTGTAGATCACAAGTGATGATAAAAATAATTCATGTGGACACATAATATATGTCAATAAATAGACAACTCAGTAATTTTATTTTTTTAAAAAAGAAAAAGGTAGCCTAAAATCTGTGTTCCCAATTTTGTATTGAAATATTTAAATATAACGTGAGGAGGACAAGCAATTGGCTGGCTGCTATCGATCCACATATGGATGACAATGATATACACACCTTCAGCTAATTATTATAGCCGCTTATGGTTTCCCTTCCAAACCCATGTGCTCCACAACTCAAATTTGGATAGGATAATCCAAAATTTACTAGCATACTGACAAAACGCTTAGCTGAGCCACTTAGTTTCTGTTTAAACAAAGCTTTCCAAATAAATAAAGTAATTAAAGAAATCAACTGATAAAGAGTCTAAACGGGTGGGTTCTCTGGATTTAATTATATCTATTATTTTTTTATTCGAACTATATATACAATAGAAGACCACATTTGTTTTGAATTACTAAATTTGGTTTCAAAAATCACTTTTGATCGACCATAAAAATAATTATTCGTCCTGAATTACTAATTTTAGTGCCTAAATTCACTTTTGATCGATTCTAAAATAACCATTTGTTCTAAATTACCAACTTTAATTTTTAAGTTCACTTTTGACCGATCTTAAAATAATCATTCGTTTTCTACCGTTACTTTTGATGATCCTCAAATAATCTTGCTAATGGCTAACGTACTATATCTCTCCTCCTTTATCCAAACTTATGATTGAATATACTTTTATGAAACTCGCATAAGAGGAGTTGGAAGTAACCAAAATCAGACAAAAAGAGGAAAAATAAAATAACAGCAAAAGGTTAGGCACTAGAGAAAATTGTCCAATTACTTTGAAAAATTGTGCTCTCTGTACCCTATCCTCTCTGTTTTCAAAGTATTTGGTGCTCAAGAATCAAGAAAGATCCTAGCTTTCTCATTTTCCTCTAACCAAGGAGAATAGCATGTCAACAATGGCTTTGCAGAGTAGTGGTTACCTCACAAATTCTTTCTCTAAAATGGAAGTCTCTCCGGGCATCAAAACATTTCTGCTTCCTGGATAATGTAAGTCCAGCTATAACTACATATCATTGAGTGTATATATATATAAGAAATTAGTAATACTCAACATCTTTGTTACTTCAATGCAGGTCATTGAATCCCAATTCCTCAGGCATGGGGAAGAAAGAAGTGTGTAGAGAATTTCAGCGATACCCGATTCTACAATCTGAGACTGAAACAGCATACACATTAAATCTCCATTTTGATCGATTGCAACTGTCGGATGAACAATTGTTAGATCAGGAAAATCGACTCGAGTTTGGTCAGTTCATGGCACATGAAGCAGTGCTTGATGAATAATATTGGGTTAGTATCCTTGTTCATAAATTTATTTAAGTTTAAGCAATGATATGTACCCTCCATGATTATTTAAGTTTCTCATTTATGCAAATTTATTCAGTTCAACAATGCATATAAATGAATCAATCAACTCGCCTCACCCCTAAACTAGTCAGGATTGACTACATGAATTCTTTATATCCTACATTAATAGGATCCATCATGTTATGACTATTTTTACGCTGTAAAGGTTTTATTACAGAACATCTGCGGTGGGTCGGGTTGGCTATGAAATGATCGACAATGGGTTAAACAAAAGCAGATCAAATATCCCATCCGTCCATATTTATAACAGATATAAAAACGGGTTAACCAAGGTTAATATGGATCCCTAGCTTCAGGCATAGTTACGTGAGGCAAAGCCTAAAAGTTAAAATAAGCTTAGACTCTCACAAAGTAAGAACTCATTTGATAATATGAATTAGTAAACTTTACCTAAATCCCATGATGGAAAAGTCTAATTACTATACATCCCTCATTGTATCAAAATTACCCGATATCCCCTTTTTTTCAACTTTTCTGATATATTAGTTTTGTATCTGATACATCAATTATCTAATAAATAATTAATGAAGATCATCTATTTATGGATAGTATCTTAATATAAGGGATGATTGGTTCTTTAAATCAATTACTGATCTAATTAATGGGATTAATTTGGTTAAAAAAATAACGGTTGTGTAGTTGAAGATTCAAGCCAAAAAAATAGAGCATAAATTCAAACCAACTTCGATTTCATTTTTTTTTCAGTTTTGGTGATACATCAGTTATGTATCTGATACATCAATTGTTAAAAAAATCAATTGTTATGTCCATGAAGATTCAAGCCAAAAAATAGAGCGTCGTCTCGAATGGAAAAAACAGAGCATCAATTCATACCGAAGTTGATTTCAATTATTTTTTCACTTTTGCTGATACATAAGTTATGTATCTGATACATAACTTTAGCTATAGAATAGTTAATGCACATCAGCTATTTATGGATAAAAGATTGGCTCTTTATATCAATTACTGATCTATTAAAGAAGGCGACAGTTATGTATATAAATTTTGAAGCCAAAAGTCAGAGCATCGACTCCAAGGAAAACAACAGAGCATCAATTCAAAGCAAACTTCGCGTTTCATCAATTAATCGATATGAATATCCCGATACTACTGAGACATTCTGGAGTTTGACAATCCGATATTACTTATGAACAATATAAAAGTGATGGAATCGTTGTCGGTGATAATGTATCTTACTCAAATCTAAACCGCTGCTGAATTGAGTGTGGATGAATCAGAGAAAAAAATTGAAATCCGATACATAGTTGAAGGTAACTCGTCGCCAATATATATTCGTAATGATATGGGTGTTAATCTTTCCATAGAGTTGAAGAAGAAAGAGCCTGGTTTCGTGAATTATCCCCTGTGCATATCAAGCTTTGATATAAAAAGATGTGAGATAAAATCATTCGACAGTACATCTGGAGCAATCGTTTGTGCCGAGTCAAATGCGAATGAGTCCCACATTTTTGGTTTAGAAGAATCTGGTAATGTTGCAAATTGTTATATAGCAGAATTGGAGTTGACGAACTACATAAATGATACAAATGGTGCGGAAGTGAAGGAGAATCAATTCTATATGGATAAAGCAACTCTAGTTGATGTAATGGCCAAATACAAAATCAATAATGAATTTAATTTCAAGGTTAAAAGATCTGACACTAAAAGGTATGCGCATATTCTGCATTTGGAAATTTTGATGTTGGATATTATCCAACAGTATGTATCAGATACATATGAATGTGTGTATCTGATACATTCTTAAAATAAAATAATTTTTCCTGTCATGATACATCAAAACTCCATTTCTGTAACTCAGTTAAAAAATGATAATAATGCTGTCAGTATGTATCAGATTCATATGACTCTATGTATTAGATGCTTTTTTTTAATAATACATACAAAGAAGCATGTATCAAGTACATGGGTTGACACACTTCCTATCAGTATGTCACTTTATTTATTGATATTATATATGAAAAAATATTAGTATGATACATGTCATTTTTTTATACAAATGCAGTTATGTGTTAGTATGCCTTTCAGACGGCTGTTGTTGGAGAATGAAAGCGTCATGTTGGAAAAAAATCGATATATTCAAAGTTAGATATTTCAATAGTGAACATTCATGTGCACTGAGAGATAGAATTTTCAACAAAGTTCATGCTACAAAGGCTTTTGTTAGTGCATTCACAGCACCTAAATTGGTTAATCATAAGAGAATTGTCACCCCTAATGATATACGAGAGGATAGTAAATCAGCGTATGGAATTGATATTACCTATCAACAGGCATGGCGTTCAAAAGAGCATGCTTTGGAGATGGTAAGGGGAAAACCTACTGATGGATATAGACAGCTGCCTGTATACATACATATTCTAAAAACCGTATATCCAAATTCGTACATAAGTATGCACAAGTCATCAACTGATGAGTTCATGTATTTGTTCATAGCGTTAAGGCCCTTGATGAGGGGGTTACAGTTTTGTCGACCAGTAGTTGTTGTTGACGGTACACATCTTGATGGACCTTATAAAGGGACGTTTGTATCAGCTAGCACACTTGATGGGGAAGGTATTACTTTCTTATACCGTTTCTTATTGAATAACAGTGTGTCATCTCATTTTTCACGTTTGTTGTGATTCTGATGAATTCTAATAACTATTGTATCGCTACTATTGATTTATTAGGTTGCATATTGCCGTTGGCGTATGGTATTGTTGATACAGAAAATGATGCATCATGGACGTGGATTTTTCAAAATTTCAAGAATGCATTTAGTGAGAGGGACAATATGTGTGTTGTATCAGATAGGAACGAAAGCATAATCAAGAGTGTAAGCATGGTATTTCCCAATGTTCCTCATTTTGCATGCATATGGCATATATGAAAAAATGTGTGTACTAAATACAGAAGAAGCAAAGTTGTACTAAGTGACATATTCTATTCAATGGCAAAGGCATACCGAAAAGATGAAGTCGATAAATTAATGTCCAAAGCTGAGAGAATCGATCAACGGGTGGCACAATATTTAAAAAATGCAGGATACAAAAAGTGGTCAAGGGTTCATGCCACTGTCAACAGGGGTAGAATGATGACTTCTAACATCGTAGAATATATCAATGGATGTCTTGTTGAAGCACGAGAGCTGCCTATAATTGACTTTTTGGAGCAAACGAGAATTTTATTTGGTTCTTGAAACTGCAAAATAGGGAAATATCATCTTATATAAAACATACTTTGGGTAGAAAATTCGAAGATATCCTAGTTTCAAACACGATCAAGTGTTCGAGAATGAAGGTACACGATACATACTTTCTGATACATATATACAGATACATCAGTTCTGGTACATGATACATACTTTCTGCTATATACTTTCTGATACATATATATTGATACATCAGTTCTGATACATCATTTCTGTAATTGATACATACTTTCTGATACATATATGTGAAATTTATTTCTTGGTGGCTGATGATTCATCAGTTATGTATAACATGTGCTAATTAAATAATGAAACATCAATTATGATACATATATATATATATATATATATATATATATATATGTAAAGATTATTTTCCTTCACGCTGATGATTAATCAGTTATGCATAACATGTTCTAAATATATACTGATACATCAGTGTAGATACATTAGTTGTGTAGATGATACATAAGTACTAATAGATATATGTGAAGTTTATTTATATCAGTTTGTTGCTTCGTCATTCAGGTATAGCCTGTGCTCATTATACACTGATATATCAATTCGGATACATCAAATGTGTAGTTGATACATAAGTACTGCCACATATAAACATAACATATTTAAAATACATACTGATATATCAGTTCTGATACATCATTTCTGTAATTGATACATACTTTCTGATACATATATGCGAAATTTATTTCTTGTTGACTGTTGATTCATCTGTTATGTACATCCTGTGATAATTATTACCCTTTTACATCAGTTCTGATACATAGTTGTGTATGTGAGAAAGCAGTACTGATACATATATTTGAAATATAATTCCTGCAGGTTGTTGCTTCATCAGACTATCTTTATTCTGTTTACGAATTAGGTATAAGATACACTGTGTGTCTAGAGAGAAAAACATGCACTTGTGGTAGATTTCAACTAGACGAGACACCATGTCCACATGTAATTGCAGTGTTGAAGAGCAAAAACATTACTGACCTACACCCATACTGTTCTAATTACTACAAACCAGAGGCGTTGGCAAATACTTATGAATTACCAATGGTTCCAATGCCAGATAAGAAAGACTGGACTGCTCCGAAGGAAATTTTGGAAGAATTTGTCTTGCTGCCAATATACAAAAGGATGTCAGGAAGACCAAAGAAAGGGAGAAAAAAGTTCGCTAGTGAGAAGATAACAAGTAGCACAAATGCTTGTGGACGTTGTGGCCACGAAGGCCACAATAGAAAGACTTGTAAATTCATTCCTAAATAGATATGATGTTTGTGGTATCTCGGTATACATTCTATTTGAATCATATAATAACATCTATTTTTATATTTTATATTTGAGTTTGACACGTGACATAAATATAAAAATCTTTTTTCAGTTGATATGTATCAAGATTAGTACATTTTATTGCTACAATTTTTTAAAAAATAAAATACAGGACATCCATCGGTTCGCCTTGACTTGGATTAATGAAATCTCACATGGTTTATTTTTTGGATCGTTATTTTCCCAAACATAAACATTCTTGTCTTTTTGACAACCATAATTACACAAGAGTTGTGGGTGATACATAAGATCTTATTTGATATAGGTTGTAGATTATCATATGCAGTAAATCTTGATAAATGCGAATCTAATACATAAGCAAGATGTATCATATACGTTAAATCTTGAGACATAGAATTCTTATGCAAAAAATTAATGTATCAGAATCATTAAATGTTGAGAAATGAGAATCTGATACATGTGCATGATGTATCATAATAAATAAATCTTGATTTATGTATCAGAATTCACAAAATGTGACACTTATGAATATTATACTCGATACAAGTTTGATACAGTAGAATATAAAACATAAACTTTGATTTTATATTCCAGTTTGACACCAGAAAAAAACATACCAAATCTAATATATGGAAATATTAAAACATATTAAAACTGATACATTAAAGTTTATGTATCAGATACATTAAAAGAAGCAGAAACACTTAAAATGTTTACTATCAAAAAAAAACTATTGGACATCAATCAGTTCTCCTTGGCTTGGAGAGATGTCTCTCCTAGGTTTTTTTGGATCGTCATTATCTCTAACATAACCATCCATGGCCTTCTGACAACCATATCTCCATAAGAGTGCGGCATATCTTGAACGGAAGAATTCAGCGTTTAGTCCGGTATTTGGAATAAAAATTCCATCACTAAGATATTCAGCAAAAATGGCCAGAAAAACTCCACAATCCCTGCAAAGAAAGGAATACACAAGTTTAAAAAAAGTAAAATTGACATATGAATGATTTAGGTATACATAGCCGATGTTAATACTCACAAGCTGTCACTTCCCTGTTGCGCAATTCCTTCAACATACTCAACTGCAAATGGGTGATGTGGTTCAAGCATGTTACCGGTTGATTTGTCCTTGTATGAATCAAGAGACGACCAATCAGTACGTTCGTTGTTGTCAAAGAAATCACTGTCTTGCAGGTATGTTGGTAGCATTGCTGCTATCTTTTGGATCTCTAGGGAAGGGTTGCTACTTCTTTGTCTAGGCGATGAATCATACACACGTATCAACCTCTCTTTCAACACAACTACCGCAAGAACCCAATGAAAATCCCTGTCGCAGTTTACTGGAATGTATACCTCATCTACCAAATGCCAGGGCAAACCGGCTGGTATTGAGAAACCTCTTATTATATTCTTCACGGATCTCTCGTGATGAGCTGTAACAGTGGCCCTTGCCATATCTTCTTGTGTAGAAATGTTAGGCGGAAGGTGATAGTAACGTGTGTGTGCATATTCGATGTAAATTTTGAAAATGCAGTTTGTCGTTCTGTATCGATACTGATTGCTCAACTGCATCTTTTATTTCTTTCGAAGGTAGTAAAATATTACATCGATGTGCTGCACATTTTAAGAAAGTATTAGTTATATAACAACTAGCATCATGTATCAGATTATGTATGTATCAGATACATTTATCTATGTATGTATCAAATACATTAATATGTATGTATCAGATACATTAATATGTATGTATCAGGTAGTAAGTATGAGTTGTATCATATTATTTATGATGAAATTTTTACCTCATCGTTCCAGCATCTGTTCGGCTGTGACATTAGGTAGAACCAGTTCTTATCTTTAGGAAATGCCACTACAAAGTCCATTTTTTCAAAACCGAATGAAGAACACTTAGATCTGTAATGATCCTCCTTCGAATTC